>NC_081534.1:34028791-34247672 GCF_030273125.1 Centropristis striata
ACAGTCGGTTTACTTTTATGTACAAAGCATCTTTCAAGTGGTAAATGTCTTTGTGTGTGTGTGTGTGTGTGTGTGTGTGTGTGTGTGTGTGTGTGTGTGTGTGAGCAGGTTCTGGGACTTCAGTATGAACCAGCCTCTTCTGGAGACTGTGGAGCATCACTCAGAGTTCGTCTGTGGACTCGACTTTAACCTGCACATCCCCAACCAGGTAACACACACACACACACACACACACACACACACACACACACACACACACACACACACACACACACACTTACACTTTGATCATCATTTAAAACACAAAACGCCCACCAAAAAGCATGAAATCTGATTTTGTAGATGAAGTTTTTCTGTACTTTTTTAGATGGAGATCATCTAGTTACTTGTTCTGTCATCATCAAACACAAATTGACTTCATGGAGTTTGAAGCAGAACTTTAGAGGGAAGCTGACTCCAGAGGATTAAACTCTAGGACCTGTGAGCTCTGTTGTTGGTTCCTCTGGTTTGGTTTCCAGCTACAAATGCCGTCTCATCCAATAACTTTGGATCGTCTGCTTTGATTAGGTGCAAAACTTACGGATGTGATGAAGCAGCAGCTAAAACTGTGTATGTCTGATGTCTCAAACTCAAATTACCTGGGGGCCGCTGGAGGCAGAGTCAAAATGACCAAAAAAAGACACAAAATGACAGAAAAAAACTACATCCTAACCCTAACCTAGCCCTAACCCTAACACGCCATCCTAACCCTAACACAACATCCTAACCCTAACACAACATCCTAACCCTAACACAACATCCTAACCCTAACACAACATCCTAACCCTAACACAACATCCTAACCCTAACACAACATCCTAACCCTAACACAACATCCTAACCCTAACACAACATCCTAACCCTAACACGCCATCGTAACCCTAACACACCATCCTAACCCTAACACAATATCCTAACCCTAACACAATATCCTAACCCTAACACAACATCCTAACCCTAACACACCATCCTAACCCTAACACAATATCCTAACCCTAACACAATATCCTAACCCTAACACAACATCCTAACCCTAACACACCATCCTAACCCTAACACAATATCCTAACCCTAACACAACATCCTAACCCTAACACACCATCCTAACCCTAACACAATATCCTAACCCTAACACAATATCCTAACCCTAACACAATATCCTAACCCTAACACACCATCCTAACCCTAACACACCATCCTAACCCTAACACAATATCCTAACCCTAACACAATATCCTAACCCTGACACGATATCCTAACCCTAACCCTAAAAACCCGCTATGGCCTCTGAAAAAAACTAAATGCTAAATATCGCTAATATATAATAGATTTAAATTTAAAAAAAATATCGTAAAAGTTGTTTGTTTATTAAATTTTGTCAGTTATCAACACAAATGTATAGGCTTAAAATATTAATGATCACATCTGGATCTTTTACGTCACAGTGCAGGAACTCTCCCGCTCATAGTGTGTGTGTGTGTGTGTGTGTGAGTGTGTGTGTGAGAGTGTGTGTGAGTGTGTGTGTGTGTGTGTGTGTGTGTGAGAGTGTGTGTGAGTGTGTGTGTGTGTGTGTGTGTGTGTGTGTGTGTGAGAGTGTGTAAATGGGGCCATCCATCAGTGTGTCTGCCGGTTGAACCCACTCAGCGTGTCCTGCTGAAGACTCAGTGAATTGAAAAGGCCACTCGTGTCTCATTCAGTTTCTCGGCTAACTTGGACGGGCAGCGTCTCCGTCACACTGCACAGAGAGACGAGGAAGAGGAGGAGGAGGAGGAGGAGGAGGAGGAGAACATGTGCTGAGCAGAGTTCAGCCTGGAGTCGGCAGATAGATGTGTAGGAAACATGACAGAAACAAGCTGAGATGTTTGACGTTGTGACGGGAAACGAGTCCCTGAACGCAGCGACAGTTGTTTAAAAATGACAGTAAAGTATCAAACCAGAGTCTGTGTAAACTCTGGTTCTCAGAGTACTTTGTTATTTCTGTTAGATAAACTTCAAAATGCCTCTAGCCTTTTTAATATCGCCTGTTTTCTGGCTTTGAATGTTTTAGCTCATTAAGTAGAAACGGTGCGTCGGTCACCGCTCTCCTTCTTCCGGAGCGTTCCATTAGTTCTCAGATGGATTTCTTACCTTCGGGGCAGCTGCTGGATCCAGTTTATTCTTTAAAAAAATCAACTTGAAGAGACAGGTTTAAAAACTCTTCCAGGACTCTCTGAGCGCCGAACCAAAACCTTTTTAATAGAAGAAGCAGTCAAATCCAAAGGATTCTTTCCACATCGTCAACAGTTGCTCATTTTTGTCTCAGTAAGATGAGACAAAAGTCCTTTTAGAGTCTTCTTCTTGTGAATACTAGGACCAAATTTAATGGAAATGCAACTATTTGAGAATCTTTGCCAAGACAAGAAGTTTTGATTTGATGGAGGTGCTGCAGAAAATGATCTGAGTCACCAAAATAAAACCAAATCCACTACTGGGCTCTCTGATTATTAACTGATAAATAACTGGCAGTTTGACCCGTTTGCAAGATATTTTCTCTGAACCCAAGTGTGCAATGACTGAGAGCTAAGGTTACAAAATATTTTGAATCTCTCGTCACGTCATCTATCATCAAAAAACATGTCATTGATCGTCACGTCTGCGTTTGTCATATAGATTTGCCACTTTTAATCTAATAAATCTGAGACTATTTTCTCAAAATATTACCCCCCTCCCTCGGGTACGTATTATTATTATTATTTTTGTCATACTTGGCCCTAATACGGCGTTCAGAGTTCTAGGAAATCGCTAAGAGTATAAGAAAATGAAAATATATATTTGTGTTTTTGAAGATTTCTCAGTCAGAATGTCTTGAGAGAACATGTTCTGTGTGGTTTGGTCTTCATGGGATTTGTTAAAAACAATAAAAACATGAACTAGAAGCAGACCTGAAGTTGCTCTGAGCCTCTCAGCTCGTTCAGCTGAGAGAGAGTTCACATCGACCAAATAACAGCTCAGTGGAAACCAGACGCAGGACTTCACCAGGACGAGATAACGGAGCGCTGGAAGTGCGTACGTGATAATGTGAACCACAACGTCAAAGTAAACAGCCAGTTACCCACGGCAACCAATCACAGACAGTGTGTGTGTGTGTGTGTGTGTGTGTGTGTGTTGTTGACATGTCATTAATAGAATAACACACTGACCTCACACACCACGTCTCTGTTCTCAGTGTTTCTGTCTGTCCTCCATCTCTGGTTTTCTCTGGTTTTTATCTCCTATTTTTTTCTTTTCTGTCCACGTATCATGTTTCTCAGGAGTGATGTTGTGATAGTAAAAAGAAACCATATAATAAGAATAGAATGATTAATGGTTAATGATCGTAAAAACTGTCATATTATAAGAAGCTTTAAGCTGCTTTTATACCGCTGTACACTGTAAAATGGGGTTTTCTTGTTTTTGTACATTAATTGCAAATGCCATAAAAAAGGTTAATTAATCTTAATAGTCGAACTTCAATTTTAATGTGAAAAATCTTCCAAAAAACATATTAAAAATGGGATATTAATGTTAAATGGTAAAAGAACGTTAATTGTCATATTATTAGAAAAGGTTTTTTCTTATTTCTACATTAAGTGAAATGGCATTTTAAAAAAAGAAGTTGAAATACTTTTAAAAGTAATAAATCTGTAAATTAATATAATGGGACATTATTACAGTATTATTTAATTGCTTAATGGTCTTTAATGTTAAATTACAGTGAATTCTACGAAAAAAATACAGAGCATATTTCCGAAAGTAAAATTAATATAACTTTCCTTTTTTCTAATAGTAAAACTTTAAATTCACTGTTTATTAATAGTTAATGATAATGTAACTTGTCATATTAATAGAAAAAAAAACATTATACTGTTTTTGCACCAATGTACAATGCAAAACAATGTTTTTACAGAATTGTAATGTATTATTTTACAGGGTTTTTCTTGTTATTTTTTAAGTGCAAGTGTCATATGTAAAATAAGGAAACTTTCAGTATTCTTACAGTAAAACTTTAAATTCAATGTAAAAAAAAAAATGTAAAAAGAACTCGTTAAAAGTCTGGCAGCCAAACACTTACACTCATCATATTAAATATTGTCATAAAAAAACATAAGTTATTCTACAGATTTGTGTTTTTAGTTACAGATATTAACTGTTTATTATCTGTATTTTTAAAGAAATTATCTGTAACTTATGGTTGTTAACTGTTATTTAACTGTGTTTGTGTTTTGCTGCCAGACTTTTTACTGTTTTTTTTAAACAATATTTTAAGTTGTTTATTCAATTTTGTCAGTTATCAACACAAACACATTGGCTTAAAATATTAATGATCACATCTGGACCTTTTACGTCACAATGCAGTGACTCTGTGGTTCATATTGTGTGTGTGTGTGTGTGTGTGTGTGTGTGTGTGTGTGTGTGTGTGTGTGTGTGTGCGTGACAGCTGTGAGCTACTGTTTCTTCCCCATCACTGTGATTGGCTGAGTCAGCTCTTTGTTCTCCATGGCGACCACTGACCGTGTCTCCGTGTGCGTCTTCTCATCGTCAGGAAGACAAATCTTGAGTGTAAACAGCTGATGCACACCTTTTGTTTCCTGCAGACAGGTGTGATGGAGAAAAATCCCCACTGTGCTGTCGACTTATAAACCAGGAATATTTAGAAACATCTCCCAACCCTCAGACATTTGTCAGGTTAAATGGAGCGTCACAAGATATACAGATAAAGACAATTCTGAGCATTTTCTGATGCATTTCATTGTTTTATTCAGGAGCAAAGCATCAAGAACCTTAATGATGCCAAAGGTGTAATAAAAAACCCTGAAATTCTAAAAAATAGTTTTGTTTTTGCATGCAAATTTGACAGAAAACATCAAAATCTGCAGCTATAACAAGCATTCAACAGTGACGTATTTAGTGCATCAAACATGGTTAAAGTCTTCCACTAATGCCTGCTGAATATGCTGCTAAAATATTATACAGAGCTGTTAAAGTTAGAGTGGATAACAACTTCAGTTTTATGAAATAGACCAAAGTATCATCTGCATATTGGCTTTTTTGTGTCTTTTATTGGTAATTTTGTATCATTTTTTAAAATCTTTCTGGTAATTTTGTATTTTTCTTGGTGATTTTGTGTGTCTTTTGGTCATTTTGTTTCTTTTTTTGTCTTTTAGTGTCTTTTCTTGGTAATTTTTTATGTCTCTTTTGGTCATTTTGGATTTCTTTTGGTAACCTTGACGCTCTCTGACTGGCAGTTTGGTGTGACTCTGCCCCTTTTGTTCAGGACGTTTTCATGGGTAAAGTCTTCCACTGGTACCTACTGAATGTGCTGCTAACATATTATACAGAGCTGTTGAAGTTTGGCGGGGTTAGAGTGGATAACAACTTCAGTTTTATGAAATAGACCAGAGTATCATCTGCATATGTGTTCATACCGGCTACATCAGGGACACCAAACACAGCTCACAGGACGACTGCTGTTTATTATAACTTGGATTGTTAAAGCTTTGGTTGTTGTTTCTATCAGTAATTCTAACATTGTCCTCGCCAATTTTAAGAGATGTGAGAACACGGTGACATCACTTAAAACGGGACAAAACACGAACAATCAGACGATCAGACAAGTTGGAATCAATCTTACAAAAAGTTTTGCTTTTTTTTTTTTAATTCTCCTCTCTGTGTTCTTGTGTTTCACTGCAATATATAAAATATCTATGAATCTATAAGTCCTGCAGCTCTATGGAATCAGCACAATCAGAACAACAAACAAACAACAGAAAATGACACAAAAAGCACAAAAAAGACACAAAATGATCAGAAAAAACACACAAAGAGACACATAATGTCCGAAAAAGACACAAAATGATCAGAAGAAGACATAAAAAGACACAAAATGTCCAAAAATATCAACATTTAACACAAGTTTTGCTCATTTTTAAAACAGAAACTTTAGTAACAGATGATCTGTTCAAGGACCATCAGAAAGTTCAAACTCTGATGATAATCCCTGTTTTTCAGTCATCTGTGATAAACTGTGTATTTTTGGCGTTCCTTTAAAGGAAACATACTTCCCACCATCCTCTGGTATCAGAGCTAACTCACTCTAATCTCTTCTCTCTTTCTAATCACTTCTTGTCCTGATCACTTACTACTTTCTCTCTCACTCTCTCTGGTCTGACCACATGGGGTCTGATGGATCACCTTACTTACAGCGCTTCAGGCCAAACCACACAAACCCACACACACTCAAATCAGGCATGCAGGACCCCGCTTTGTCCGTGTGTGTGTGTGTGTGTGTGTGTGTGTGTGTGTGAGATAGGATGGGGTGATAGATCATGCAGGAATGGAGGATGACAACCATTCACAGGTCTGTAGGTTGTTCATTTAATAAGAAAATTCACATAAATGCCACGGTTACATTTGTAGCAGTTTGCTGTTTTTCTTAACCTTTATTTAACCTGCAAGTTATTCAGAACAAAGTCTTATTAATCATGTCAGTCTGGCAAAAGGCAAACCCTCTTCACATAGAGGGATAGAGGCTCTACTGTATGCGTTTACAACGGCAGCGGTTGTAGTTTTTGTGGTGCTAATACAGGAACATAAAAGCCGTTTTATTCTGGTGGAGTTCAGGATTTCATGGCTTTTCATGCAACTGAACCTGGACAAATAAGACAAAAGGATCAAGTAATTCTCAAAATGCCAAACTGCCAATTATAGAATGTCAAGATTACCAAAAGAGATACAAATTGACCAAAAAAAAAAGGAACAAAATTACCCCAAAAGACGTCAAAATGACAAAAAAAATAAAAAAGATGACCAACCCCCCGCCCCACAAAATTCCCAAAAGAGACTCAAAATTACCCCAAAAGATTTTTAAAAATGTTTTTTAAAAAAGTTGTGAAAAACAAAACAAAAAAATTACCCAGAGACACAACGTTACCAAGAAAAGACACAAAAAAAAACAAAATGACCAAAAGGACATAAAAGACCAACAAAAGCCAGTAACTGTTTCCCAGCAGAGTTTGCAGTTTTGGTGTCCTTGTGAAACCAAAGTAAAGCCCCAAAAAAGACACAAAAGACATAAAACGCAAAGTTAAAAAAAAAACACACAAATTAACCAAAAAGACAATAAAAACTGTAAATTGCCCCCAGAAAAGACGGCAATATATGACCAAAAAAGTAAAAAATGGACCAGAAAAAGGGGGCACGGTGACGCTCTCGCCTCACAGCTAGAAGGTCCTGGGTTCGATTCCCGCCAGGACGCTGTGGGCGTTGGAGGCGTGTCCCCCCACCATGTCTCCAGTGTCCGTAGGGCTGGTCGGTGTCGGCAAAACGGCCTTTCTGTGTGGAATTTGCATGTTCTCCCCGTGTCCCCCGAGGATCCCCTTACAGGGACCTCTCACAAAAACATGCATAGATCCTGGTCGCTATAGAGCCTCCCTCTGGTCGGTCGGGGCACCTAATGGGGGGGAGAGGAACTGGTTGGAATAACGTGATCCTCCCACGCGCTACGTCCTACCGGGGCTAACTCCACATGTATCTGAGGAAGCATGGGGCCAGTTCAGGGCTCTCCCCAGGTAGCGCCCTGGATCAAAAAAAGGAAAAACTGGGTGATAAATAAAATGGGTTACAAAATTGTGGGGAAAAAAATGGACAAAAAATATGTACAATTACCCAAAAAAAAGTAATGGTGCCCCGTGCGAGGCCAAAGGTCAGCATGTGATTCAAACATCTCTTAACTTCCTGCATCAGGTTTTTACTGAACTATGTCACTTCCTGTAGTCACGTCGTCCTTTTATTTCCTCTTTAAACTCTTTTAGAGCCCAACCAGGAACTGTACTAATTGCCTGTATTTAAATTATACAATATTCATACATCTGGCACAAGATTGGCCCCTTTAATGCAAACGCTTCTGAAAAACCAGTGCAGCACAAAGACCTTTATAGTATATATACAGTATATATAGCTGAAGGTCTGTCCTCTGCTTCATGTTTGTGCTGTAACATCATTAGAGGAACGTCTTCAGTGCGTCAGACCTTGAGACGGGGCAGAGAGTCGACCAAATTAATTGATGCACCATTCATGTTGTTATCAGCGGCCAAAATCCAGTGTGATTTAAAGGATATGTCTACAGTTATTACATTTTTGTCAAAAAATCCCATTAGAAAAGACCCCAAACAACATTATGTTAATCCACTTCTCGTCTTCCCTTTTCTATAATCTGTGCAGGGAATTGGACAAATTTTGAGCCAAATATTCAGTTATTTTCTGTGACTTTGGCTTCTCACATATTACTTTTTGCTGCATTTTTGCACAACTTTCTGACATTTTCCATTCAAAACAGTTCATTTGTAATGAGTTGTTGAGTTGTGAGTTGCAGCTGAGCAGAGTTGCATGCATTATTTGTGAGTCAGGATCTTTTGAAACCGAATATTGTCTCCCTTTTGGTAATTTCATTTCTTTTTTGGTCATTTTGTTTCTTTTTTTCCAGTGTCTTTTCTTAGTAATTTTGTGCCCTTTTTTAAAAACCGTTTATAGCAATTTTGTGTCTTTTCTTGGTCATTTTGTCTCTTTTCTTGGTAATTGTGTCTCTCTTTTGGTAATTTTGTTTCTTTTTTGGGCTTTTTTTGTGTCTTTTCTTGGTCATTTTGTATCATTTTTTAAATCCTTCGAGTAATTTTGTATTTTTCTTGGTGATTTTGTGTCCCTTTTAGTAATTTTGTTTCTTTTCTTTGTTTTTAGTGTTGTTTCTTAGTAATTTTGTGCCCTTTTTAAAAACCTTTTGTAGCAATTTTATGTCTTTTCTTGGTAATTTTGTATAATTTTTTTAATCTTTCTGGTAATTTTGTATTTTTCCTGGTAATTTTGTGTCTCTTTTAGTAATTTTGTTTCTTTTTTGTTTTTTTTGTGTCTTTTGTTGGTAATTTTGTGTCTCTTTTGGTCATTTTGTGTCTTTTCGTGGTCATTTTGTGTCTTTTCGTGGTAATATTGTATTTTTTCTTGGTCATTTTGTGTCTCTTTTGGTCATTTTGTTTCTTTTCTTTGTTTTTAGTGTCTTTTCTTGGTCATTTTGTGTCTCTTTTAGTCATTTTGGATCTCTTCTGGTTACCTTGACGCTCTCTGACTGGCAGTCTGGCGTCATTCGACCCTTTTGTTCAGGACGTTTTTTCTCTTCCATCCTGAGCGGATGATGGCTGCTCCTTCTCATGCAGCTGTCACTCAGACACCGTTACCATGACGAACAGTGATAACTAATGTGTGACCACACACCTGCCACAAGCTTATTAATGTTTTAATTATTCTTCCTCCATTCATCTTCCTCCTCATTATTAGAAATAAAAAACAGACGTTTCAGAAGACGTTAAATATGAGTCAGACTTTGAACCTTGTCTTCTTTTATTCTGCCTTTAGTCTTCTTGTATTCCTGCTCCTCTCCTCATTACACAGTTTCTCTCTTTCTTTCTTTGTGCTTTGCTGCAGTCTTGGCCGGTGTGTGTGCCTTTCCATTACGGTGGCGGGCTGTTAAAGTTAATTAAAGAAGGGCATTCCTCTCCTCGGCGGCTGACTCACCGCACCGCTCTATTTGCTTACTCATGCTCTGAAAGGCCGTTCAGCTCGTTGACTCGCTGATTCAAAAGATCCAATCAGGAGCAGGAAGGAGACGACCGTGATGAAACGTGAGCTCAGACCAAACACACCATGTGAAGCACGGCCAGCAGATGTTACAGACAATCTGCAGGTTTCCAATCAACCAGCTTAGATAGCACATTATTAAAATGTGTCGAAACAAAAAGACGTGGCAGCCAGAAGGCAAAAAGAAAAGTAAAAGTGATAGAGGTTAGACTTTATGTGTTAATAACAGCAGCAGGTTGGAGTTTCTGTGGTGCTAATACAGGAGCATAAAAGCCGTTCTACTCTGGCTGTTGAAGCTCAGAATTTTACTCAATCTGCAGAAAAAAGACAAAAGGGTCGAGTAACACCAAACTGCCAATGAGAGGGCATCACGATAACCAAAAGAAATCCAAAATGACCAAAAGAGACAAAAAAATTACTGTAAAAGGTGTAAAAATATCCAAAGAAAGACAAAAAAACCCACAAAATGACACAAAATTACTACATAGACACAGAAAAAAACAAAAAAGAAAATTAAACAAAAAGTGCAACAAAATTACCAAAAACTATTTAAAAAACTAAAAATATAAAATAACCATGAAAAGACACACTATTTCCAAAAAAGGTACAATATCACCAAAATAGACAGACAAAAAAAAACTAAAAAGTAACAAAATTACCAACAGAGAGACAAAATTACCAAAAAAAGATTTTAAAAAGGATACAAAATTACCAAGAAAAGACACAAAAAAGAAACAAAATTATGGTAAAAGGTTTAAAAATATTCTTAAAAAGACCAACATTACAAAAAAAACCCCACAAAATTAGAATAAAAGATTATTTTAAAAAATGGCTCAAAATTACCAAGAAAAGACACATAAAAAAACAAAAAAGAAACAAAATTAACAAAAGAGAGACAAAATTATCAAGAAAAGACACACAATTACCAAGAAAAGACACAAAATTACCAACAAAAGACACAAAATTACCAACAAAAGTTAGGATGTTACCAGAAGACACAAACAATTTCAAAGAAAATACACTAAAAAAAACCCACAAAATTACCAAAATAAGACACAACATTAATATAAAAGGACACAAAATTACCAAGAAAAGATAAAATTATGACCAAGATTATAATAATAATGACCAAAAAAGTGAGTTAAGACCAAAAGTGTTGGTGTCCCATGTAAAAACCAAAGTGCAGCTGTGACTAAACATGTTTAGTCTCTCAGCCTGTTGTTGTGACCCAGTCCTTATCAGCTGTGAGTAACACCTCCGGTCTGAGACCCTTTAAGACCTCCAGACGGAGGAAGTTGGCGCCTCGTGGTCGCTGTCAGCAGAGGAAATGAGGCGATGAGGTCACCGCCCACATCAACAGGAAGACGTTCTTCTGTTCTTCTGTTCTCAGTTTGACCTTTTCAGAGTTTTACTGCTTGACTCTGTGTGACTTTGGCTGAAAACTACGTAGGATCAGAATCAGCTGAGAGTCCTCGATGGTTGTCACAACACAGAGAGAGAAAGGTCACGTCAAGACCGCATTATAAATCAATAACTGTTCAATTAATTACCTTTAAATGTGGTTGAAACTTTAATGCTCCCCCTAAAAACCAGAGCATCACCATCCTCCACCAAAAGTTATTTAAAAAGTTTGTCAAAAGTGCACAGTTTATCGTAGAAATAAACTGTAAAAACAGGCATTATTGTCGAAATTTGAACTTTCTGATGGTCTTTGAAAAAAACTCAAATACATGAAAAAAAAAAAAAAATGACCAAAGAAAGACACAAAATTACTAAAAAAAAAGACACAAAATGACCAAAAAAAGACACAGAATTACCAAAAAAAGACACAAAATGACCAAAGAGAGACGCAAAATGACAAAAAAAGACACAAAATGACAAAAAAAAGACACAAAATGACAAAAAAGACACAAAATTACTAAAAAAGACACAAAATGACCAAAGAAGACACAAAATTACTAAAAAAAGAGACAAAATGACAAAAAAAGACACAGAACTACAAAAGAAAGACACAAAATGACCAAAAAAATGACACAAAATTACTAAAAAAGACACAAAATGACAGAAAAAAAATTACTTAAAACAGACACAAAATGACCAAAAAAGACACAAAATGACAAAAAAACTAAACAAAAAAATGATTGCAAAAAGACACAAAATGACGGAAAAAAAACTATAAAAATCATTAAAAAAAGACAGAAAATGACCCGATCGTCGGTTATGAAAGTTTCTGTTATAAAAAGTGACCAACACAAAGCTTAAAACAGATTTCTCAGCAGGTAAAACGAACTATTAAATGCTCTCTCAGCTGTCTGAAGCTCTCTACTTTCTACACGGAGACATTTCAGAAGATACAGCTGCACTTCCTCCACCTCTTCACTATGTAATCAGGCGGGACGTGGCTATCAGCTGAATAACATGCCTCTGTGGGGACGTGGCTATCATCTGAATGACACAACACCTCTCCCTGCAGAACACAAAGCTAAAGCTGATGAGTTCGTCCTCACGGCTCGCAGCTTTCAAAGTGAAACACTGGTTCCACTTCACTTTCAGCGCCAGCAACACAAAGCCACTTTATCACTCATATAATTATATATATTATCTTATACTGTCAGGAGTTGGGAAGCCCTTTGTGTGTGTGTCTGAGGGATAATAAATACATGATTGCTGCTTTACATTCAGTCCTTACTGTCATCCTGCTGCACTCATTTTCTTACATACACTGTAAAAAATAAAAATAAATGTTGTTTTTACGGTAAAAAAAACAGCAGCAGAACTTTGCGGTAATAAATACGGTGCAACTTCTTTAAATATTACGGTAAAATGATATTAGCACTGTTGATTCCACGTTTAAGATTGACATTTTATTCCATATTTTACCATAAAAAATAAAAAGTTTTTCCATCAAAAGAAACCCTGTTCTGCCATATAATCGACCAGAAAATACTTTATAAATGCTGCATAAATTAAAGATTTTACCATTAAATATTACAGTATATTTCTGTTAGAGATATGGTGTTTAGTACATTTAACAGTGAGAAAAAGTATTTTTCACACAAAATAAATGCTAAAATGACGGCTTGTATATATATTACAGTATATTATTTGCTACAAACACGGTGCCAGAGTATTTTACAGTGGAGTAATGTATTTAAAATAAAAAATAATTGTTTTGGCTGAAATAATATTAACAGTGTTTCATTGTTACTGAAACTGAATTAACACATTTATCATTTTACGTCTTTTACTGTCATGGTTTAGCAGTTTTTCACCGTCTCAGACTGGAGGTGTTACTGGCAGCTGATTGTTTGAATCACAGCTGCACTTTGGTTTCACATCGGCCACCAACGCTGCTCTCCTCCTCATTTAACGTCTTTGGTTGGTCTTTACTGACTTTTTTGGTAATTTAGTGTCTTTTTTTGATAATTTAGTTTCTTTTTTGGTAATTTTGTGTCTTTTTTCAGTGTCTTTTCTTGGTATTTTTTGTCTCTTTTGGTAATATTCTGCCTTATTTGGTAATTTGGTGTCATTTCTTTGTAAATTTTCTGTCTCTTTCGGTAATTTTGTGTCTTTTTTGATAATTTAGTTTCTTTTTTGATAATTTTGTGTATTTTTTAGGTTATTTTATTCCTTTTTTTTGGTAATTTTGTGTACGTTTTTGACTCTTGCTAATTTTGTGTCTTTTCTTGGTAATTTTGTATCTTTTTTGGTAATTTTGTGTCTTTTCTTGGTAATTTTGTGTCTTTTTTGGTAATTTTGTGTCTTTTCTTTGTAATTTTTTGTCTCTTTTGGTAATTTTGTGTCTTTTCTTGGTAATTTTGTGTCTTTTTTGATAATTTAGTTTCTTTTTTTGTAATTTTGTGTCTTTTTAGGTAATTTTGTTTCTTTTTTGGTAATTTTGTTTCTTTTTTGGTAATTTTGTTTCTTTTGGGGGGTTTCTTGGTGTCTTGGTATTTTTTTGTCTCTTTTGGTAATATTCTACCTTATTTGGTAATTTAGTGTCTTTTCTTTGTAATTTTCTGTCTCTTTTGGTAATTTTGTGTCTTTTTAGGTTATTTTGTTCCTTTTTTGGTAATTTAGTGTCTTTTTTTAAGTGTCTTTTCTTCGTTTTTTTGTGTCTTTTGGTAATTTTGTGTCTTTTTTGGTAATTTTGTGTCTTTACTTGGTCATTTTGTGTCTTTTTTGATAATTTAGCTTCTTTTTTGGTAATTTTGTGTCCCTTTCTAGTAATTTTGTCTTATTTTGGTAATTTTGTATCTTTTGGGGGGTTTCTTGGTGTCTTTTCTCTGTCATTTTTTTTGTATTTTTTGGTAATATTCTACCTTATTTGGTAATTTAGTGTCTTTTCTTGGTCATTTTTTGTTTCTTGGTAATTTTGTGCCCTTTTTTAAAATCTTTTATAGAAATTTTGTCTTTTTATTGTTATTTTGTATATCTTTTTCAATCTTTTTTGGTAATTTTGTGTTTTTTTGTGTCTTTTCTTGGTAATTTTATGTCATTTTTAAAATCTTTTTGGGTAATCACATTTATAATTTTACGGTCTTTTACTCATGGTTTATCAGTTTTTCACCGTAAAATCGACAGACATTTTTTTTTACAGTGTGCTTCATTTTGGTGCTAAAAGCCAGCAGCCAATCAGAGAGCAGCTGAGTGAGAGGAGCTGTATTAACATGTCAGCTGGCTCTGAGCTATAATTATTATAATCCATCACTGTGACAGACGGCGGCTGTTTAAAACCTGTCAAAGTGTGTTTTACCTGTCGTATTTGTTTCCTGCAGACTGTTTGCTGCGTTCTGTGTGAGTGAATTATAGAAGAGTTGAGTCACAATGGCTCTGCTGCACACAACCAGTCATTGAAAAATTAAAAAGTGGTGTTTTATTCATGCTGGAACAACTTCTGCCTGCCAGCTGTCTCAATGTGTGTGTGTGTGTGTGTGTATGCTGCTGATTCAGGTGTGTTACTGGTGGACTCACATCTACAGATTTCTCTTTTTTAGAAAGAAATGCTACTCTGTAAACCAGGGGCCTCAAACTCAAATTACCTGGGGGCCACTGGAGGCAGTATCAAAATGACCAAAAAAAGATACAAAGATACTAAAAAAAGACACAAAATGACAGAAAAAACCCCAAGAAAAGACACCAAGAAACCCCCCAAAAGATACAAAATTACCAAAATAAGACAAATTACTACAAAGGGACACAAAATTACCAAAAAAAGAAACAAAATAACCTAAAAAGACACAAAATTAACAAAAAAGAAACAAAATAACCTAAAAAGACACAAAATTACCAAAAAAAGAAACTAAATTATCAAAAAAGACACAAAATTACCAAAAAAAGAGACAAAATTGCCAAAAGAGATAAAAAATTACAAAGAAAAGACACAAAAAACACAAAATTACCAAAAAAGAAACTAAATTATCAAAAAAGACACAAAATTACCAAGGAAAGATACAAAATTACCAAGAAAAAATACAAAATTACCAAAACACACAAAAAATTACAAAGAAAAGACACTAAAAAAGACACAAAATTATCAAAAAATAAACTAAATTATCAAAAAAGACACAAATTACCAAGAAAAGACACAAAATTGCCAAAAGACACAAAATTACCAAGAAAAGACACAAAATTACCAAAAGACAAGAAAAGAAAAACCAAAGACACTAAAAAAGATACAAAATTACCAAGAAAAGGCATTAAAAAAGACACAAAATTACCAAAAAAGAAACAAAATAACCTAAAGAGACACAAAATTACCAAGAAAAGACACAAAATTACCAAAAGACAAGAAATGAAAAACCAAAGACACTAAAAAAGACAAAAAATTACAAAGAAAAGAAACAAAATAACCTAAAGAGACACAAAATTACCAAAAATAAACTAAATTACCAAGAAAAGACACAAAATTAACAAAAGAGACAAAAAATTACAAAGAAAATACACTAAAAAAGACAAAAAATTACCAAAAAAGAAACTAAATTATCACAAAACTTGGTGGAAGGATGTAACAAAGAAAGAACTCAATACATTTTGAGTATTTTTTGGGGGGTTGATCGGGCGTTCGTGTTAGGTTCATGTGGCTTTGGAATAATCAGGAAAAATGATCACATTTCATGGTTCATCGTGTTGTTTAATTGTTTTAATTTAAACAATAAATTCAGCTTTTTCTATGTCGAGTTACTAGCCGTTGTTTCCATGTTACGACTTGAAACTCACAAATAAACGTGAATAAAAAGTTGCAAGAACTTCTTCCCAACTGGGGAAATGAGACCATGGAGCAGCATGTGAACGCACCATTGGTCTTGATGGAGGTTTTTGTGTTCTCCTTTGAAATGATGTTAACTGCTAATGATTTGGTCCATAAAATGTGAGAATATAGTAAAAAAAAAGTCTTTCAATTTCCAAAGGGAGAGAGACGTGTTTAAATGGCTTGTTTTTGTGTAAACGACGTGTTTCCCATCAGTTTGGTCTCCTGTCATAAACACAGACAGAGACTGTAGAGAGAGTAAACTCTTGTGATTTGTGATCCGGCGTGTAAATCTCCGTCTTCCTGTTAGCGTCCTAATGGCTGCTGGGAGTCATTATGTTCAGCAATTAGAGGTAAAAACACATCAGAGTTGATAGGAAAGCTTTCGGACCATATGGACTGAATGTTCTCTGCTGCAAATTGTCAACATAAAAACAAAGATTATTGGATGTCTGCTTTAGATGACAGAAGTGTTGCAAATAATATAGAAAACATAAAAGAAGAGAAAGAAGGGGGGAAAACATGGACATAAAAATGACCAAAAAAGACACAAAATGACAAAATAAAATACATAAAAGACACGAAATTACCAAAAAAAGACACAAAATGGCCAAAAAAGACATGAAAGACCAAATAAAATACGTAAAATGACCAAAAAAAGACACAACATTACCAAAAAATGACAAAAAAGTCACAAAATGACCCCAATAAAGACATAAAAGACCAAATTAAGGACATAAACTTACCAAAAAAAGACACAAAATGACCAAATAAAATGCATAAAAGACACAAACTGGCCAAAAAAGACACAAAATGGCCAAAAAAGACATGAAAGACCAATTAAAATATGTAAAATGACCAAAAAAAAGACATAAAATTACCAAAAAAAGACACAAAATTACCCCAAAAAATACATAAAATACCAAATTAAAGACATAAAATGACCATAAAAGACACAAAATGACCAAAAAAGACACAAAATGGCCAAGTAAAATGCATAAAAGACACATAATGGCCAAAAAAGACATGAAAGACCAAATAAAATATGTAGAATGACCAAAGAAAGACACAAAATTACCAAAAAAGAAACAAAATGACAAAAAAGACATAAAATTACCAAATGAAATTCATAAAGGACACAAAAAATGACCAAAAAAGACACAAAATGACAAAAAAGACACAGAATTACACAAAAAAGACATAAAAGACCAAATAAAATACGTAAAATTACCAAAAAAGACACAAAATTACCCAAAAAACGACATAAAAAGCATAAAATATTCCCCAGCACATACAATAAATGTTGTATTGATATGAATCTGCAAAGTAACTGAACTTGTTCTATTAATGAGTGCAGAAAAAACCCCAAATGGACTAAAAGAAGAGAAAGAAGAACATGATTAAAGGTTCCAGTGAGTGGATCCATTAGTGGAGGAAGATGAAAGACAGAGGGTGAATTACACCAAATCAGAGACATCAGAATCAGAGATGTCCTCTGTAGAGAGAGAGGAGAGGGAGGACAGAGGACAGGTTGGAGTGTTTAGAGGGACGTCCCTGTAAATGTCTCCGTCCCACCGTGGTAATGGAGCTAGTTCAGGTGAAACACTTTGATGTAAGTTAGATCTTCACCTGCAGCACAGAGCTCAGACAGGTTCAGGTTATTAAGGCTGGGAAACAATAACCAGGAGGTCATAAAGCAGCTTCTCACTGGATTCTGCTGTTGTTTTACTTCTTCTCTCCATCAGTAATAAACTCACTGGATGCAGGTTTTGGTTCAGGCACCATCTCTTTGTTTCGTACTCTGAATGTACAAATAAATCTTCATAGCAAGTTTGAAAACAGCAG
The DNA here is from genome assembly GCF_030273125.1 of Centropristis striata. Taxonomy (NCBI): domain Eukaryota; kingdom Metazoa; phylum Chordata; class Actinopteri; order Perciformes; family Serranidae; genus Centropristis; species Centropristis striata. The sequence goes on from NC_081534.1 coordinate 34,046,568, forward strand.
GAAATCCAATCTACTTTGCTTATTTAGCACAATGGCCAAAAAAGACATGAAAGACCAAATGAAATACGTAAAATGACCAAAAAAGACACAGAATTACCCAAAAACAGACATAAAAGATCAAATTAAAGACATTAAATTACCAAAAGAGACACAAAATGACTAAATAAAATACAGTAAAGCCACAAAATGACCAAAAAAGACATGTTTTGGTGATTTTGTATTTTTAGGTAATTTATGTCTTTTTTTTTAGGTCATTTTGTGTCCTTTTGGAAATTTCAGTTATTTTTGGTAATTTTATGTATTTCTTGTTAATTTTACGTCTTTTTTTAAAATGCAATTTTGTGTCTTTTTTTAGGTGATTTTACGTCTTTTTTAGGTAATTTTACGTCTTTTTTTAGGTCATTTTGTGTCTTTTTTGTTCATTTTGGTTATATATGGTAATTTTATGTATTTTTTGGTAATTTTACGTCTTTTTTTAGGTAATTTTACGTCTTTTTTTAGGTCATTTTACGTCTTTTTTTAGGTCATTTTACGTCTTTTTGTGTCTTTTTTGGTAATTTTGGTTATATATGGTAATTTTATGTATTTTTTGGTAATTTTACGTCATTTTTTTAGGTAATTTTACGTCTTATTTTAGGTAATTATACGTCTTTTTGGGTAATTTTACGTCTTATTTTAGGTAATTATACGTTTTTTTTAGGTAATTTTACGTCTTTTTTGTGCAATTTTATGCATTTTTTAAAAAAAAATTCAGAGAAATTCAACTTTTTTCCTGATTTCTGTCATTGATTGTGCTGATTCAATGGAGCTGCAGGACATAGAAATTTATAGAGATTTTTATACAAATCTTGATGCAAATTTGTGATTTGGGAAGCAGCTCTGGACATAATGTTTTAATGTTAATCTTGTGTTGTGTTGTGTTGTGTTCAGGTGGTGGACTGTTCGTGGGATGAGACGGTGAAGATCTACACACCAGCCTGTCTGTCTGCACCAACACACAGCTGAGTTTAACAACTCATTCCTGTCATGGGAAACAATGCTTTCATTTTTACTTTTAACCTAAAACCAGATGTTAACCCTTAAATAAACACTTTACCTTGTCACTAATACAAACAAACACACACATAATCAACAGCAGATGTATTTTATTTAATATCCGTTCTGAAAGGATCCAAAATGTTTGATTCCGTCTGGATGAACCGGTTGAGTTGTAAATGTGATGTAAATGATGCTGTTTTACAGAGAGTGATCCATAATATCCGTGTCATTATGTGCTGCTGCTGCTGGTTATCTGTTGGCTGATATACTGTGAAAATAATGTCAGCTGTGACTAATTCCACCAGTGAAATGTCATCAGTGGAGGATCATCTCTGTGTTCAGTGCCTTCAATAAAGATGCAAATATCACATGAACAAGTTGATAGCATCACCAGGAACGTCTTCATTTTATCTTTATTACTCTCTGAGAAAACACACGAGAGAGTTTTCATTCAGTTGTTAGAGAATGGGGTTTTAAAACATAGTTTAAATGGTAATGAATAAAAAATGAACAATGAAAACAACAAAATCACCAAATAAAGATGGAAAAGTCAGAATAAAAGACATGACCAAAAAAGACACAAAATGACCAAAAATAGACATAAAACTCAAAATAAAAAACATTTTAAAATGTTAATCACAACAAAATCTCCAAATGAAAATCTTAAAATGACCAAAATGACACAAAATAACCAAAAAAGACACACATTTTAAAAAAGGACACAAAATTACCCAAAAAGATGCAAAATTGCAACAAAATAAAAGACACAAAATGGCCAAAAAAGACATAAAAGACCAAATTAAAGACATTAAGTTGCAAAAAAGACACAAAATTACGAAAAAAGACATACATTTAAAAAAAATTACTAAAAAAGATACAAAATTGCAGAAAATGCACAAAATGAACAAAAAAGACATAAAAAAGACTAAATAAAAGACATAATATTACAAAAAAGACGCAAATTTATAAAAAAGAACACAAAATTACCAAAAGAGACAAAAAATTGCCCCTAAAAGAAATAAAATTACCAAAAAAAGTCACAAAATGATCAAAAACAAAACACAATATTGCCAGAAATGACAGAAACCAACCAAAAAAGACCTAAAAGTCCAAATAAAAGACAAATTTTTTTTTAAAAATACCAAAAATATTTTTTTAAATCCTTTATGTGTATATTTTTTATTAATATGAATCTGCGGAGTAACTGAACGTGTTGTATTAATTAGTGAAGGAAAAAATAAATATTTCTCTCTGAGATTTAGTGGAAAATCCTCTAAACTGAGATCTTCCTGAAGCTGAAGCAGTAAATGTGAGATCTGTAAAGGTCGAGATCATTATTCTTAAAGAGCTCGTCCACATGACATCATCTTCATCATCATCATCATCATCTGGTCCTTATCAAACATATTGATTATTGGAGATTTCAGTCAGCAAAGATTAAAGAATGAGGAGCTCCAGGTGTTTTCATTATTGTGTCCATTGAGCCTTCAGGAGTATCATGATGATGATGATGATGATGATGAAGATGAAGATGATGATGATGATGATGATGAAGATGCTCCCCCACTCGTTCCTGCTGCAGCCAATCACAGAGGAGCTGCTGATGATGCGTGAAGGATTCCTCTGAGCCTGCAGCAGGGAAAACCTCCTCCTCCTCTCATTCCTCCTCCTCTCATTCCTCCTCCTCCTCCTCCTCCTCCTCCTCCTCTCATTCCTCCTCCTCCTCCTCCTCTTCCTCCTCCTCCTCCTCCTCCTCTGTTTCTGTCACGATCTTCAGTCCTCCACGTCACCTCCTCTCATCTTTCTTCGCTGTCTTTTCTTTTCTTTTCCTCTCCTTTACCTTTTTCTTTCATTCTGTTTTCCCTTTTTCCTTGTTATTTTCTCCTCATCTTCACCTCCATTTCTCTTCTCTTTTTCTTTTTTCACTCTTCCCATCCACACTTTTCCTCTGGCCCTCCTCCTCTCCTTTCTGTTTCATTCAGTTTCTTTTCCTTTTCTTTTTTTTCTGCCTTTTTTCCCCTTTCCTTTCATTCACTTTCACGACTGTTCCCTGTATGTTCAGCTTTTCTCTCTGCAGCAGTTCTGAACATAACCAGTTATTTTAGACCTCGTCCTGTTATTTTTCCTAATCTTAAACAGTGTTTATGTTTCCTAACCTTAAGTAGCCCCGACCACAATGTTACCAACGTGTTTCAAACAGTTCAAAAATACAATAAAATACTAAAAAAAAGACACAAAAATGACCAAAAAAGACACAAAAATGACCAAAAAAGACACGAAAATGACCAAAAACAGACAAAAAATTACCAAATAAAGAACAAATTTGCCTTTTCTTTCTATCTCTCCTCCTCTCCTCTTATCTCCTCACCTCCTCCTCCTCCTCCTCCTCCTCCTCCTCCTCTCCTTCATAGATCTTTAAATGAGAAGATGAGCTGCTCCAGTCTGACTGAAACTCTCGACTCCATCATGAATTCGTCTCTGGAGGATTTGTGGAATTAAACAGTTTTCCATTTAGTCGGCTGAAAGTGAATTAATTTTCTGAGATGAACGATGTTTCATGCAGATTACAGAATTTTCATCACAGTCTACTGTTTGATGACAGTTAAAGGAGAGTTGAGGTCTGTTGGAGCAGGTTTGGGTTAATAATTCCTGTTTTCAACCCAATAATAACACGACTTTACACCTTTAAACGTCCAATGAAAACACCAAAATCCAACTTTGTGTGCATATTAAACTCACAGGAGGCTTTGAGTTAGGGCCGAACAGTTCCTGGTTGGGCTCTAAAAGAGAGTTTAAAGAGTAAATAAATGATGTAAATGGAGAAGTGAAGTAGTTAGGAGGACGTGACTACAGGAAGTGACATAGTTCAGTAAAAACCTGATGCAGGAAGTTAAGAGATGTTTGAATCACATGCTGACCTTTGGCCTCGCACGGGGCACCAACACTGATCTGATGGGGGACAGGTAAGGGGTTTGTGTTGGTCGTTCATGACTTTTATTGTCATTTTGTGTCTTTTTTGTTAATTTTGTGTCTTTCTGGTAATTATGTGGTCATTTTGTATTTCGTTTGGTCATTTTTACCTTTTTTTAAATAATTTTTTAATCATTTGTGGTCATTTTTCTGTCTTTTTTTGTCATTTTTACATCTTTTTGTCTTTTGGGGGGGAAATTCGTGTATTTTTGGGTCATTTATGAATTTTTTGGTAATTTATGAATTTTTGTTTCTTTCTTGTAATTCCATCAGGTTTTTGGTCATTTTTACATCTTTTTCTGTCATTTTGTGGTTATTGTTTTTTTTGTAAATTTGTGTCTTTTTGGTCATTTTTGTCATTTTTGTGTCTTTCTGGTAATTCTGTGGGGTTGTTGGTTATTTTGACATCTTTTTTGTCATTTTGTGGTTTTTTTTGTAAATTTTTGTTTTTTTGGTAATTTTTGATTTATTGTGCTCATTTTTGTATCATTTTTCTGTCATTTTGTGTCTTTTTTTGGTCACTTTGTGTTTCTTTTGATAATTTTAACATCTTTTTTTGGTAATTTTGTGGTGTTGTTTTTGTAAAGTTGTCTTTTTTTGGTCATTTTGGTATTTTTTGGTCAGTTTGTTTCTTTAATTTTTTGGTGTTTTTTGGGTCATTTAGTCTCTCTTTTGGTCATTTTTTACATATTTGTGGGTCATTTTGTGTTTGTTTTTTGTCATTTTATCTCCCTTTCTTTACATCTTATTTTTCTGGTCATTTTGGTAATTATTTTGGTAATTTTGTGTCTCTTATTCATTTAGTGTCTTTTTTGGTATTTTGTGACTTTTTTGTAATTTTTTTTTTTGTGGTCATTTTGTGTCTTGATAATTTTCATGTGGTATTTTTGCATCTTTTTCTGGTCATTTTGATCATTTTTATTAATTTAATGTCTTTTTAGGCAATTTTGTGTCTTTTATGGTCATTTTTAATATTTTTTAATTAGTTCGTGATTTTATTTTTGGACCATTTACATCCTCTTTTTTTTACATCTCCTTGGTGAAAGTCCTGGGTTGTGTTTAATCCTTCATATTTTTATATATTTTAATTCATATGATTGGGAATTTTGTTATTTTCAAGCTTATTAAAAACAAAAAAACATAAACACACAATAATCAAATATATAGATACTTATAATATATGTTTACATATAAATCCATGTTTACATTCAGCAGGTAAACAAGAGAAAACATAATTTTAATTGCACGTGTAGAAAGTGTTTCTCCTCCCTCCTGCTCCTTCTCTATTATTGTCCATATTAATTTGTGGATCCATATGAGAATGATTCAGTGTGTAATGACGGCTCTAATCTAGACGAGCTGGAGCTGCTGGATAATGGACCTCGCGCCTCCTGCTCAGAGTTCCGGTCTAAATCCTCGACCCGTCTTAATCTCCTCACGTTTGAACGCTGCGTCTCCTTCCTCCTCTGTCTCCGCCTGTTAATTGGAAGCTAATGGTCTGAGCTGGATCTCCTCCCTCTCCTCCCTCTGCGCCTCCAAACTGATCAAATGATGAAATATTTCAATTAAAATATTGTCCAAGCCATTTCCACGCCTGTTAGGAGCGATGCTGAGGTCTCTGGGTCTGATAAGGAGGAGCAGGAGGAGGAGGAGGAGGAGGAGGAGGAGGAGGTGGAGGAGGCCTGTTAGGAGTGATGCTGAGGTCTCTGGGTCTGATAAGGAGGAGCAGGAGGGGGAGGAGGAGGAGGAGGTCTGTTAGGAGTGATGCTGAGGTCTCTGGGTCTGATAAGGAGGAGCAGGAGGAGGAGGAGGAGGAGGCCTGTTAGGGAGTGATGCTGAGGTCTCCGGTTCTGATAAGGAGGAGCAGGAGGAGGAGGAGGAGGCCTGTTAGGAGTGATGCTGAGGTCTCTGGGTCTGATAAGGAGGAGCAGGAGGAGGAGGAGGAGGAGGAGGAGGCCTGTTAGGAGCGATGCTGAGGTCTCTGGGTCTGATAAGGAGGAGCAGGAGGAGGAGGAGGAGGCCTGTTAGGAGCGATGCTGAGGTCTCTGGGTCTGATAAGGAGGAGCAGGAGGAGGAGGAGGCCTGTTAGGAGCGATGCTGAGGTCTCTGGGTCTGATAAGGAGGAGCAGGAGGAGGAGGAGCAGTAGGAGGAGGTGTCCAGTTCTCCTGGTGATCAACCTTCGACCCTTTTCATCAGTAGATTTTATCTTCAGGTTTCTATTGATCATTTATTGTCTCAGTGAATTCTGAACGTCTGAATAAAGATGTTTTATATTCCAGCTTTATTAATTATTTTTATTTACATTATAGTAATATTATTATAATATTTAACATCTCTGTGTTCAGACTGGACCAGAGGAAGAAGATTGTGAACTGTGCAGCGCTGCATCATTTTGTCTTTTTTTGTGTCTGTTTTTGTTCTTTTTTTGTCTTTTTCTGTGTTTTTTGTGTGTTTCTTTTAATAATTTTGTTCATTTTGTGTCTTTTTTTTGTTGTTTTGTGTCTGTTTTGGTATTTTTGGTAATTTCGTATTGTTTTTGTTCATTTTGTCTGGGTTTTTTTGTGTCTGTTTTATCCATTTTGCATCTTTGTTTCTTTTTTGTCTTTTTGTGTCTTTTTTGTGTGTCTTTTGATCATTTTGTCTTTTTTTTGGTAATTTTGTGTCTTTGTGTCTTTTTTTGTCTATTTTGATCTTTTTTGTGACTTTTCTGTGTCTTTTTTGTTCATTTTGCATCTTTTTTGTCTTCTGGTAATTGTGTGTCTGTTTGGTGATTTTATTTTGTTTTTTGGTCTTTTTGTGTCTGTTTTATGTCATTTTGTGTCTTTTTTTGTTCATTTTGCATCTTTTTTGTGTCTTTTTTGCATTATTTTGGTGTCTCTTTGTAGTGTTTTTGTGTGTCTTGTTCATTTTGGGTCTTTTTCTGGTCATTCTGGTAATTTTTTAATCGTTTTTGGGTCATTTTTTCGTCTCTTTTGGTCATTAAGCTGCAGACGCACAAACACAAGCAAACACAGAGGAAATACTCCTGCTGAATGTCAACATGTGCATCAGTTTTGTGGTTTGTCGTCTGTTTGACAGCCTGGTGTTGTCCTCCAGGTCAAACGGTGATCAGGTTTCACCACGGCTGTGTCCTGCTGAACACATACCACTAATATTATAATTAAACTCTTCTGCATCATCGACAGAAAAAAAAAAAAACCTTTGTACCTGAACACAACAGTTTATTAATAATTGAATCCTGTGGTTCCAGCTTCTGATTTTCTGATTCTCTGTTCAGTTTTGTTCCGTTTGTTGAACCAAAACGAGGCTAGAAGATCCTAAAAGTCACCCAGAAAGGTTTCTGTCATGTTTTAACGGTTGATTTATGTTAAAGAATATTTAAATCTTCCTGCTGGTGTCAGTGCAGACGTGACTGACTCCGCTGGGACTGAATGTTCTCAGCTTCATGCTAATGCGCTTTTACAGAATCTGTTGATGATTTAATCTGCTATCTGCTCATTTTCTGATTCATTTCATCGTATAAATCCTTTATCTGTCACGCTAATAGAGCAGATTGGAAGTGAACTAAATTGAACTGAAAAAAGAGAAAGAGAGGGGGAGGTAGAGACGAGTAGTAAGACAGAAAAAAAGAGAAAAATCAGCAGGTTCAGAGATTTCTGTTCTCGTGCTGTGACAGATATTCTTGTTCCCCAGAGGATAGACTCTGCTGGCTGGGATGTAATAAATCTAATGTGTTAAATATAGACGAGTCAGCATTTAATTCATTAGTGGGACAAAAACAACTAAATAAGGGCTACATTAAACATTTATTTATTTATTTAAATAGAAAAATCATAATAGAAAAGTATAAATAAAGGCTATATCGCGAGAATAAGGACATGTGTAACATCCCTCCTGCAGTATACACAGGTAACCTCACCTAGCGGTAACCTCACCTAGAGGTAACCTCACCTAGAGGTAACCTCACCTAGAGGTAACCTCACCTAGTGGTAACCTCACCTAGCGGTAACATCACCTAGAGATAACCTCACCTAGTGGTAACCTCACCTAGCGGTAACCTCACCTAGCGGTAACCTCACCTAGAGGTAACCTCACCTAGAGGTAACCTCACCTAGTGGTAACCTCACCTAGCGGTAACATCACCTAGAGATAACCTCACCTAGTGGTAACCTCACCTAGCGGTAACCTCACCTAGCGGTAACATCACCTAGCGGTAACATCACCTAGCGGTAACATCACCTAGAGATAACCTCACCTAGTGGTAACCTCACCTAGCGGTAACCTCACCTAGCGGTAACCTCACCTAGATATAACCTCACCTAGTGGTAACCTCACCTAGCCGTAACCTCACTTAGAGGTAACCTCACCTAGAGGTAGCCTCACCTAGCTGTAGCCTCACCTAGCTGTAACCTCACCTAGCTGTAGCCTCACCTAGCTGTAACCTCACCTAGCGGTAACCTCACCTAGCAGTAACCTCACCTAGAGGTAACCTCACCTAGCGGTAACCTCACCTAGCGGTAACCTCACCTGGCGGTAACCTAACCGATCGGTAACCTCACCTGGCGGTAACCTCACCTAGCGGTAACCTCACCTAGCGGTAACCTAACCGATCGGTAACCTCACCTAGCGGTAACCTCACCTACAGTAGCCTCGCCTAGCGGTAACCTCACCTGGCGGTAACCTCCCCTAGCGGTAACCTCACCTAGCGGTAACCTCACCTAGAGGTAACCTCACCTAGTGGTAACCTCACCTAGCGGTAACCTCACTTAGCGGTAACCTCACCTGGCGGTAACCTCACCTAGCGGTAACCTAACCTAGCGGTAACCTCACCTAGGGGTAACCTCACCTGGCGGTAACCTCACCTAGCGGTAACCTCACCTAGTGTTAACCTCACCTAGCGGTAACCTCACCTAGTGTTAACCTCACCTAGCGGTAACCTCACCTAGGGGTAAACTCACCTAGCGGTAACCTCACTTAGCGGTAACCTCACCTAGCAGTAACCTCACTTAGCGGTAACCTCACCTAGCAGTAACCTCACTTAGCGGTAACCTCACCTAGCGGTAACCTCACCTAGCGGTAACCTCACCTAACGGTGACCTCACCTAGCGCTAACCTCACCTGGCGGTAACCTCACCTGGCGGTAACCTCAACTTATTCAAACACTAAAAATAATAAATATGTAAGATTACTGTGAAAACGAACCTCATGCCTCTTCAGGGGCTAAAACATCAAACATTGAACTCCTTGACGTTATCTTGACAGTTTAACCTCAGTTGATTTAGTTTTTCCGATATACAGGAAGTCTCTTTTCGTCCTTTCAAAAATCAAAGCATCTGTTATCAAAACAGCGACTCTCACAGGGCTCCTGTTCACAGTACCAGTACTTGTTTTTGTGTCTTTTTTGTTTCTTTTTGTTAATTTTCTGTCTTGTGTTCATTTTGTCTGTTTTTGTAATTATGTCTCTATTTTTGGTCGTGAGTGTACTGCCGCTTCCTTCAACACCACTTTGACCCAGTGGAGTCCAGCTGTGTGGAGACACAGAGAGTCAGAGGAGGAACAGAACGACGGAAACATCCAGAGCACAAGATCCACTCTCAGTGGTTTCTGTGTCCTCACCTCAGGCTGAATCTCCTTTTCCTTTACTGGACGAATCAGAAACTGTCTCTGCAGATGTCGAGCTGCACTGCTCCGTCACTGGTCAACATAGAGCCAACACAGATCTGCTTTCAGCCTCTTTCAAGAGCTTTTTATTCCTTTAACCCTCTGGAGTCCAGGAGAGCGCCAGAGAATGACTTCTTCACGACGTCACGACGTAAAAACGAGGCAGCATGGAGCCCTGCTGTCAGCTGAACTCTAAAGTTTCCATGTCCAATTTAATGCATCAACCCTTTTTAAGGCTAATTTTGCTGTGTTTCCTCCATTCAGCATTTTTAATGCAATCTTTTGTGTTTACTGTTTTTGTGTGTGTTTTTTGTAATTTCTTTGTGTGTTTTTATGTTTTTGTAAAAATTTTGTATTTTTTGATATTTTGTGTTTTTATTTGTGTTCTTTGTAATTTTTGTGTTTTTTTGTGTTTTTTTTTGTAATTATTTAGTGTTTTTTATTTGTTTTTATTTTATTTATTTTTTTAATTTGTATTTTTTGTAATTATTTTTGTCTTTTTTGTGTTCAAATGTCCATTGTTGATCCAGTAAGTCTAAATGAAAATAATAACCAGGTAGGTGACAACAACACGTCCTGGTAAAGATCTTTAACTGGTTCATACAGACTCTAAAGGGTTAACACCAGTTTGGTGCTCTCACCTCTAGTGTTGCACTTTAATCTGCAGTTAGTTCAGTTGAATCTCTGTTTATATTCTGCAGAGAGAAAGTGTGAAAATTATGTTTTTTGTGCGGTTTTTTTTCTATTAACTTCTCCATAAAACGGCTTTCTGTCGGTGTGTGAGCTCACGGAGACTGATACTGTAAAGGAAAGATAGGAGCTCTCTCTCTCTCTCTCTCTCTCTCTCTCTCTCTCTCTCTCTCTCTCTCTCTCTCTCTCTCTCTCTCTCTCTCTCTCTCGGGTAACAGCCAAGAGGCTCTGCGGCAAAATGTCATATTTGCGTGGCGGCTGAGAGGACGGCCTCCCTCTCTACTGTACACCAGGCTACTGTACTCTGCTGCAGCTCTGCTCTCCGGGGAATCACTTCTCCTCTTCTCCTCTCTTCTCCTCTTCTCCCTCTGCGTCTCTCTCTTTCTCTTTTCTCCCTCTTTCTCTCACTTACCGGAGCTTTTCTGTGTGTTTTCCGTGGAGGCGCAAAGAAAGAAAAAGTCCCGCCGAGTGGAAACTAACGCGCAGAATGAGACTTTTTCACTGTTTTTACTCCGTGCAGCTGAAAAAGGAGGTGAAGTGAAGAGGAGAGCACCTCCTTCCGCTGCTCCGACTCCTCTTTCACATCTCACTTTTACTATTTTTGCACTAAAAAAGCTGCTGATCGTCTCTCAGTCGGAGCTTCGCGTCCTTTTCTCGCGTCGCGGCTGTGCGTAAAACCCAAAACCCCTTCTCCTCTCCTCCTCTCCTCCTCTCCGAGACCTCCTCCTCTCCTCCGCGTTCTGCACCAGGGACCACGGGCTCGCACCTCCTCCTGTCCTCCTGTATGAGTGTCTCGGAAGCGGACAGCAGGCCGCCATGGACGTGTTTAAGAGCCGGTTCCTGGGGATCGGCGTGGCCGTGGCGCACGGCGTCTTCTCCGGCTCCCTCAACATCCTGCTGAAGTTCCTCATCACTAATTATCACTTCAGCTTCCTCACGCTCATCCAGCTGCTCACCAGCAGCACCGCCGCGCTCACTCTGGAGGTCCTCCGGCGGCTGGGGAAGGTCAAGGTCCCGCCGTTCAGCGTGCAGCTCTCCAAGGTAAAGAACAATAATAAAACTCAGCAAATCACCGGTTAGAGATCCGCAACCAGGGACCCGGAGAGCTCCGGGTTCCTGTAGTCTCTCCGGTATCTGTGCGTCATTTATCAGTCTGACTTTAGCTGCAACTTATGTAACAAAGAGGAAATTATATTAAAGGTATTCAGATCTCAGCTGGTACAGTAAGTGTAAGTATCTTAAACAAAGCAGAAATAACAAAAATAAGAGTTAATTTACAAAATCAGATTTAAAAAAGGCGTTTGTAAAATGATCATGCATGAGCAAAATAAATGTGAAAAGTTTGAGATATCTTATGGAAACAACATCAAAAATCTGTTTCTGCAGATGAACTCTTGTTAAATAAGATACTGAATATGCTTAAACTTGGCTAAAATGACCAAATATCTGTGTGAAATGTGTTAGTCTGTCTTTAGCTGCAACTTATGTAATAAAAAAGGAAATTATATTGGAAATATTCAGATAATTAGAACTCGTACAGGCCTTCATTCAGAAGTGTAACTGGTATATAAAGCAGAAATAACTAGAATAAAGATTTCATTTGTAAAAACAGATAAAAAGGCGTTTATAAAATCAACAAACTAACATCATTTAGATAGATTTTCTCCAGATGCATGATAAAAAAGTTATACATGAGCAAAATAAATGTGAAAAGTTTGAGATATCTTATGGAAACCACCTCAAAAATCTGTTTCTGCAGATGAACATATGAAAAAATTGCACTGAATATGCTTAAACTTGGCTAAAACGATTAAAGAAGCTACAGTTTGCTCCTAATATCCACAGTTATTTATATTTATTTATATTTATTTCTGTCGTTAAGCTGCAGCTGTAAAATGAAACTTCAAACTAAGTGATATTGTGGTTTTGGGGGCTTTCAGTGATTCACAAACTGAAGAAAAAAATAATTTTTATGACAATTAACATATAGAAAATGGGGGTATAGTGATGAAAATGATGGATATAATCTCCATATTAGGCCCCTCCTCCTCTCCAAATATTGCATTAGCAAAAATAAATAAAAAAGTTTGAGATATCTTATGGAAACAACCTCGAAAATCTGTTTCTGCAGATTAAATCTTTGTTAATATGATACTGAATATGCTTTAAAGTGGCTAAAATGACTAAACGAGCTACAGTTTGCTCATAATATACTCAGTTTTGTAATTTATTTTCTGTCTTTAAGCTGCAGCTGTAAAATGAGACTTCAAACTAAATGGATTTTGTGGTTTTTGGGGACTTTCAGTGATTTAGAAACTTCATTTTTATGACCATTTATATGTAGAAAAGCAGGTTAAAGTGATGAAAATAATGAATATAATGTAAATAATAGGTCCAAATATTAGTCAAAGTGGCTGTTGTTGTTTGTTTGTCCAGCTGATTGATTGATTGATTGATTGATTGATTGATTGATTGATTGATTGATTGATTGATTGATTGATTGATTGATTGATTGATTGATAATTGAGCGTGTGACAGATGGCTGAGTGGCTGATTGACTCATACGATCATTAACTGTATTAGCAGCTCTGTTGATCAGGATACAGCAGAGGGAGGACGGAGGAACGAACAATAATAATAATAATAATAAATCATAATCAATAGAGTTTATGTCTCTGCCTCTACTCTACTGCTGGTGTCCACCAACAAACGGCTCATTTTAGCTGCTTAAACAGTGAAAAAAAGGTTAAAAAATAAATGCAAGTCAAAGGGGAACACCTGTTTTTCATTAAAGGAGATTATTTGAGAGCTTAGTTTTCTCTAATTTCTTGTTCATTTTAATGCCTGGTACAGGGAATTATCTTTTGTCCCCATAAGGTAGGAGAGTCCCCAAAACTTGACTGTTTGAACAGATGTAGGTCCCCACAACGTCAGTCATACATGTCTACATACACACACACACACACACACACGCACATCACCTTTATAATCAAATTACCTGAATTTGCAGCTTTCCCCAAATTCCTATTTTCATTATTATCTTTAATCATTTATTTACCTGTTATTTATTTTAAGGCTAAGTAAAGTTTAACTATTTATTGTTTTTTATGATTTTTTTTCATAAATTTGTAATTTTTTCTCATGAATTTATGAGTTTTTTCTCATAATTTTTTCAGTTTTTTTTCTCATAATGCTGCGTTTTTTCTCATAAATTTGTGATTTTTTTCTTGTAAAATTTTGATTTTTTTCTTGTAAATTTGTGATTTTTTCTCATACATTTTTTTGATTTTTCCCGTAATATTGTGAGTTTTCTTTCTCATAAATGTATGATTTTTTTCCTCATACATTTTTGAGCTTTTTTCTCATAAATCTGTGAGTTTCTTGTAAATTTGTGAATTTTTTTTCCTAATGATGGATTATGACGACTCACCACTCCTGGCTGCTGTTTTTGTCCTTTAAGATATGAAGATATTCCCTCAGTAGTCCTTCATCAGGGACATTTGCAACACCTACTTTTATTAGAGGAGATTATTTGAGAGCTTAAAATGCTGCAAGTTATTTTATTTTATTTAATTCCTGCTGAGTTCAGGGCTGCAGTCATGGAAGAAATGATCAGACAACCCTTGTTTTCTTCAGTTTATTGTTCATTTTCATGCCTGGTACAACTAAAGGTACATTTATAAAAATGGGAAAATGTACCTTTAGAAAAAAAAAAATCACACATTTATGAGAAAAAACTCGCAAATTTATGAAAAAAAATGAGAAAAAACTCACAAATTTATGAAAAAAATGAGAAAAAACTCACACATTTATGAAAAAAAAATCACAATATTATGAAAAAAAAATCACAATATTATGAAAAAAAAAAATCACAATATTATGAGAAAAAAAATCACAATATCATGAGAAAAAACTCACAAATTATTGAGAAAAAACAAAATTTTTTGAGGAAAAAAACACAAATTAACAAGAAAAAACTAAAAAAATAACAAGAAAAAAACTCACAAATTCATGAAAAAACAAAAACAAAGAAAGAACGAACAAATTTGTGAGAAAAAGATCTTTTTGTTTCAGACCTGGACCTCTTTCATATGTGGTCCTAAACCAGATCAGGTCTGATGTTTTCAGTCACTTTTAAGTCACTTCTGCTGCTGATTTTGTCCTTTAAGACATAAAGATATTCCCTCAGTAGTCCTTCATCAGGGACATTTTCCTCCTCTGTGTTCAACCTCTACACACCAGTGAACACACACTGAGCCTGCAGCAGCAGGCAGCACTTCTCCTGCACCAGGGGACCCGTGGTCCTGCACCAGGGGACCCGTGGTCCTCTGGTGCAGGAGAAGTCCTGGGACTCAAACCGGCTACGAGCCAGATCCTCTCACCTCCATGAGGACAACCAGCAGGATAAACAGATCTATATATACAATCTACCCAAACTACTGACAGAACAAACCACCAAACTAAAACCATTTAGTGGGAAGTTCGTCAGGTTTTCTGTCTCAGAGGAACTCAGAGTCTTCTGCTCCTGCTGCTGATTATTAACACCTTCCTTACTTCACTTTTGGCGTTAACGTGAATTTATTTTACTTTTTTACCCTCTGAAGTGAATTGAAACACGTGTTTTCTTTGAATAATCACCCAAAATTCACCATTTATCGTAGAAAGAAACTGTAAAAACAGGCGTTATCGGCAGATTTTGAACTTTCTGACGGTCCTTGAACGGCTCATCAGTTACTAAAGTTTCAGTTATAAAAAGTGACCAAAACTTGTGTTAAATGTTGATATTAGTGTCAGAATGTCTTTATTCTCCATGTGTCATTTAAAATAAAGTGTTTACACAGAGCAGAGAGGAGAGGACAGGAGAGGAAATTACTTTTTAATTTAAATTTTTAAGAAAATATCAAAAAGAAAAAATATTAAAAAAAAATAAATTAAATTTAAAAAAATTAGAGGAAAAAAAACCTCACAAATTCCCAAGAAAATTAAAAAGAAAAAAAATCATAAATTCAGGAGAAGCCACAAACGTGTGTGTAGGTGTTATGCACATTCACTTTCTGGGGACCAGCTCACACAGTCACACTTCCACATTGAGGACAATAAGCTGGACCACAAAGGGAATTTTTCCTTTTTTGAGTTTCTTTCTTGTAAATTTGTGATTTTTTTTCGCATAAATTTGTGATTTTTTTTGTCATGAATAATTATTTTTTTTATTAATTTGTGATTCTTTTCTCATATATTTGTGAGATTTTTCTTCTCAATTTGTGAGTTTATTTCTCTAAAATGTTTTTTTTTAATTAGATTTTCTTTCTTGTAAATTTGTGAGTTTTTTTCCTCAGAAATTTGTGAGTTATTTTTTGTAAATTACTGTGTGTGTGTGTGTGTTGGGTTTACGAACAGTCTGGGGACCAGCTCACACAAGGTGAATCATGAGATCTTGTTTTTGTTTTTAGTGTAGATTATAGTACCCAGTGTCCTCCAACGTGACATTAACGTGTGTGTGTGTGTGTGTGTGTGTGTGTGTGTGTGTGTGTGCAGGAGTTTGGTCCGGTGTGTATCCTGTCCACGCTCCAGTCCACCCTGACCCTGTGGTCCCTGCGAGGACTCAGTCTGCCCATGTACGTGGTCTTCAAGCGCTGCCTGCCGCTCTTCACGCTGAGCATCGGAGTGTGTGTCCTGAGGAACGGCGTGCCGTCCGTCGGCGTGGTGATCGCCGTCATCATCACCACCGGGGGGGCCGCACTGGCTGGTACACACACACACACACACACACACACACACACACACACACACACAGTTATGTTGAGGAAAATTATGTTTTGTCCCCATAAAGTAGGCGAGTCCCCACAACCTGACTGTTTAAACAGATATATGTCCCCACAACATGAGTCATACAAGTCCACACACACACACACACACACACACACACACACACACACACACTCACTCTCTCTCTACAATCTCAAAAAATAGTTATTTACATTTAGGTTTTGTCCCCATAATGACTGTTTAAACAGATAACAGATATATGTCTCCACAACATGAGTCATACATGTCTTTACACACACACACACACACACACACACACACACACACCCACATATATATATTTTGAGGGGAATTATGTTTAGTCCCCAAAAGGTAGGAGAGTCCTCACAACTTGACTATTTAAACAGATATGTGTCCCCACAATATGACTCATACCTGCACACAAACACACACACACACACACACACACACACACACACACACACATACACATTTATGTTAAAGGGAAATATGTTTTGTCCCGATAAGGACGGAGAGTCCCCACAACCTGACTCTTTAAACAGATTTATGTCCCCAAAACATGAGTCATACCTGTCCACACAAACACACACACACACACACACACACCTTAGTAATCTCTGCACTTTTCTGTGATTATTCTGCAGAAATGATCTAAATTTGCAGCTTTCCTCAACTTCCTATTATCATTGTTATTGTCTTTAATTATTTATTTACCAGTTATTTATTTTCAGGCTTAGTTTAGTTTTACTATTCATTATTATTATTAGTTTATTTAAAAGGGGACAGTTTCGTATGATTTTTTTTCTCATACATTTTTTAGTTTTTCTCATGTAAATTTGAGTTTTTTTCTTGTTAATTTTTTTTCCGTGTCAGTTCGTGATTTTTCTCTCATAAATTTATGATTTTTTTTCTCCTAAATTTGAGTTTTTTCTTGTAAATTTGAGTTTTTCTCTTGTTAATTTTTTATTTTTTTCCTCATTAATTCTTGATTTTTTTCTCGTAAATTTGTGATTTTTTTTTCCAGAAATTTGTGAATTTTTTCCTCATTAATTTTAGATTTTTTTCTCATAAATGTATAATTTTTTTTCTCGTAAATTTGTGCATTTTTTTCCTCATAAATATAGAATTTTTGTCAAATAAATTTGTGAGTTTTTTTCTTGTAAATATGTGATCTGGACTGAAAGCAGCTGGCTTACAGATTTTAGTGTTAATGTTGAAAGCTGCAGCATTTTTCCATTTATTTCAGTTTTATCCTGCAAGATCTCACAAATATTGCACGTTGTTTAAATTTGCAGATAACAAAATCCTGTAGTGAATATCCGTCTTCTCTTGTTTTATGTTTTATGTTAATTTAAATGTGTTAAACTCTTTTTTCCTTCATTATTTTTAGAGTGAATCACTATTTTGCACCCAAACCTTCCATCCACCATCATTTATCTCTCTATTTTAATTCAATTGTCTCTTTTTGTCTCTTAAACTCTCACAATAAGAGATAAAAAGTAGATATTTGGTCCTGAAACCTGATTTTATTGTTGCTATAAAACTCTGAGTTCAGCAGCTTTTCTTCACGTGTGAATCAGTTTCAGCGTCACATTAATTTCAGCAGCTTTAATCATCTTTCCCAGCAGTAAATGTTCCTCTTCTATTACCGTTAATGATCCTCAAGTCATGAACAAAGAGAGAAAAAAAGAAAACTACAGATAATTCATTTCCTGGATCAATGTGTGGAATGTGCAGAACATGAATCTAATGGTCTGATTCATCTTTCTGCCTTTAATCTGACTCATAATCGCCTTTTTCTCCTGCGAATCATTAAAGATCTGCATCTTCCACGTCTCACCATCAATCAGCTGATGATGTCCTTCTGTCAACATCCCACTGAGACTTAAAACGTGTTTTCTCTCAAAGATCCACAGAAAAACATGTTTATTATAGCAGGAAACAAACATTATCGGCAAAATATGAACTTTCCTTGAATGGATCATCAGTTATGAAAGATTCTGTTATAAAAAGTTACTTGTTTCATTTAAAATAAACCAGATCCTGTTGAAAACATTACATTCTGAATCTGTTTACACAGAGCAGAGAGGAGAGGACAGGAGAGGCTGTTTACACAGAGCAGAGAGGAGAGGACAGGAGAGGCTGTTTACACAGAGCAGAGAGGAGAGGACAGGAGAGGCTGTTTACACAGAGCTGAGAGGAGAGGACAGGAGAGGCTGTTTACACAGAGCTGAGAGGAGAGGACAGGAGAGGCTGTTTACACAGAGCAGAGAGGAGAGGACAGGAGAGGCTGTTTACACAGAGCAGAGAGGAGAGGACAGGAGAGGCTGTTTACACAGAGCAGAGAGGAGAGGACAGGAGAGGCTGTTTACACAGAGCAGAGGGGAGAGGACAGGAGAGGCTGTTTACACAGAGCAGAGAGGAGAGGACAGGAGAGGCTGGAGACATGACAATACTACAATCTGTAAAATATGTGTAATTTTTTTTTATCATCATTTCTTGTTTTTTGTGTCTTTTTTTGGTCAATTTGGGTCTTTTTTGTCTCATTTTTTGTCATTTTTTGTGTCTTTTTTGTGTATTTTTGTGTCTTTTTCTGGTCATTTTGTGTCTTTTTTAATCGTTTTGTGTCTTTTTTGTCATTTTGTGTCTCTTTTGTGTTTTTTTCTGGTACTTTTGTGTCTTTTTTTGGTCATTTTGTGTCTCTTTGTGTCTTTTTCATGTCATTTTGTGTCTTTTTTGTGTCTTTTCCTGTTTTTTTTGTCTTTTTTTGGTAGTTTTCTGTCTTTTTGTTTATGTTTTTGGTCATTTGTATCATTTCTGGCCATTTTGTGTCTCTTTTTTTGCCATTTTGTGTTTTTTTCTGTGTCTTTTTTGTGTCTTTTTTTGTCTTTTTTGTAAGTTAGTGTCGTTTCCTGGTCATTTTGTATCTTTTTCCAGTCTTTTTTTTTATAATCTTGGTAACCACCAGCAGCAGTAAAGTGTGCCAGATAATAATAATAATAATAATAATAATAATAATAATAATCTGGATATCTTGTTTGTCTGATTAACGGCTCCATCTTGACTTTCAGTAGATGTTTTAGTTCATCTCTAAACACAAATCTGCATATGAATAAAGATAAACC
This sequence comes from Centropristis striata, assembly GCF_030273125.1. Lineage (NCBI taxonomy): Eukaryota > Metazoa > Chordata > Actinopteri > Perciformes > Serranidae > Centropristis > Centropristis striata. Next base: position 34,065,840 of record NC_081534.1, read on the forward strand.
AATATAAATATGAATAGTGATCAGACAGACAGCTGGACTCACAGATTGAGTTTCTCTGTTTACCTTCAGACAACCAGACGGAAACCAGATTCAAGACTAAACCAGATCTACAACATCTACATGTCTCAATACAGCACGGCAGGCAGTGTGTGTGTGTGTGTGTGTGTGTGTGTGTGGTCTCAGCTCAGGATTAATTCTCCATCTTTCTTTCTTTCTCTCCTCCTTCAGACTCCTTCTCTCTCTCCTCTGATTCTCTCTTCTTCTTATTAACCCTATAAAGCCTGAACCGTGAAATAATTGCCAGAAAAATTCTAAATTTTCAAAACTGGAGTGCTTGTTGAACCGGCTAACATTTTTTAAAAATTCAATATCAATTTTCATATATTAATTTAATTTGGATCATATTTGATACATCAGGTCTTTTTGTGCAATTTGTTGCTCACAATTTGCTTTTCTTGAACTCATATAATCACATTAAACCTAATGTTTTTAACCAAATAAAACTTTGACTTTCCTTTTAACATTTTCCTCAAACAAACAAAATATTTTTTTCCATATAAAACAACATCATACATCTGCTGATATGAAGTTTTCACGCAGCAATGACAGATCCACCAGTGGAACCAGCAAATCATTTTTGTTACATCTGGTATTTTTGTTGCTCAGTTTTTTTAATCATCAATTCATTTATTCATCTAGCCTGGCTAACACCAGACCAAATCTCATTGGAGATATAGATAGATAGATATACATACTTTATTTATCCCAAGCTGGGAAATTACAGTGTAGCAGCAGCATTACACACAGAGACAATAACAACATAATTAAGTAAAAAGAACAACCTAGGCATACTTCAAGCAATAAAATATAAAAATACAATAAAATATAAAGTGTCTAAAGAAGGAGTAGAATAGAATTCCAGTGCAGAATAAATATGAATATACAGTATAAAAATGTTGGTGATTAGGTCTGGAATCCAGCCGCTCATTTCTCCGTAGAGGAGGTGTGGTTTACGATCCTCCGGAGCCGTTTATTGGGCGCTTAGAATGTCTATCAAAGCGTCTGTAGGTAGCTCTTAGCCAATCAGATCAGTTATACCAGATGACGTAGTAGAGCAACAGAGATGGATGTTTGTTGTGTGTGTGTCTGTGAGAGAGTGTTGCTGCTGCTTTGCTTCTCCAGTTCTCGCTTTCTGCAAGATTATTTATTTTCACGCTTTATTCCCCCTCATGTCATTCAGCCACACATCCACTGATTTTATGGGCAATAAACAAGCTGCTGCGGGCCTCTGGGGGCTCCGCTGTCCGCGGTAGCGGGGCTATTAGCCGTTAGCGGCTATTAGCTATTAGCCGCTAGTGGCGCTAATAGCCACTAGCGACGCTAATAGCCCCGCTACCATAACGCCGGTGATCTCAGCGGAGCCCCCAGAGACCTTTCGCCTTTCAACTTTGGCTCTAAACTATTTAAAACACCATCTACAGCTAAAGAGAGTTTCGCGTCTGCAGCAGCCATGTTGGATCCGGAAAACTACAAGCTTCCAAGTGCCGAGTAGTACGCGTCATCGTCTTGCCGTCCCTCCCCGCTCTGTGATTGGATCCTAAAACAGGGCTAAGAAACTGGCTTAGTTTCCAGACCGTCTGGAGGTTCGAAATTAAATTTGAGCGCGCAAGGCAGTCTGGGTATACCCAGGCTAGTATTCATCAGGTTTTTCAGGAAAAAAAAATATCACACTGATGATGTATAGGTCTCAAAAACGTATGTATCAAATATGATACACTTGGCTTTATAGGGTTCAAATAATTTCATCTTTTGAGACTTATAAACATAAACACGAGTCAGAGGAGAACAAATGTGAAGCAGACAGTTTTTCTGTGGATGTCGAGGAGTAAAACTCTTCTCAGCTCTCTGTTTCTGTTTCCCTGTCTCCTCTGGTTGGGAAGGAGCTGAAACTTTTTCAGAGTTTTTTTTCTTAATTTGTGATTACTATTTTTTTTTTCATTTTTTATAAATTTGTGAGATTTTTTCCTTGTGAATTTGTGAGATTTTTTCCTCGTGAATTTGTGAGTTTTTTCCATCAATTTGTGATTCATTCTCATAAATTTGTGAGTTTTTTCTTGTTCATTTTTGAATTCTCATGATTTTTTTTCTTGTGAATTTGTGAATTTTTTTCGTGAGATTTTTTTTATGTTTTTCTTCTAAATTTGTGAGTTTTTTTCTCATAAATTTGATATTTTTTATTGTACATTCATGATATTTTTCTTGTAAATTCTCGTTTTTTTTATTGTAATTTTTTTGTCGTTTTTTTCTACTAAACATTTGAGTTCTTTCTTGTAAATTTGGATTTTTCTTGCGAATTTCTGAGGGTTTTTTTTTTCCGTTGTAGATTTGTGAGTTTTTTCTTGTAATTTTTTTTTTCTTATACATTTGTGATTTTTTTTCTCCTATAAATTTCCTCTTTCGAAGGAAGTCTCAGACTTTAATGTATTGTTGGAGAGTTTTAAATCCTTGTTGACACTTTGTTGTGTGTGTGTGTTGTGTGATGGTCTGACAATATTTGGATAAGACCATCTCTTCCTTCCTGTGGTTGGGACTACGTTCTCACCTGCAGAGAAAACCAACTCTTAGAACCCAAACTCAAACTTCTCTTGTTCTAGATGACCCAGACCCTGTTGTTCTGGTTATAAACCCGTCTCTCTCTCTCTCTCCTGTCTGTCTCTCTCTCTCCTGTCTCTCTCTCTCTCTCCTGTCTCTCTGTCCTCCAGGTGCTGGTGATCTGACCGGAGACCCGTTTGGTTATGTAACCGGCGTCCTGGCGGTGATCATCCACGCCTCCTACCTGGTCCTGATCCAGAAGACCAGCCTGGACAGCGAGTACGGCCCGCTGACCGCCCAGTACGCCATCGCCATCATGGCCTCGCCGGTCAGAGCAACTACTCTGTTTTTTCTCCATCACATCCTTTCAAATATATCATTTCCTCTCTTTCCTCTCTGTCTATTAGGGTTGTCATGATACTAAAATGTTCAACTCGATACCGATACTCAGGAAAATATTCGATACTCGATACCATTTTCGATACCACAAGGATAAAAACAAAGACCCCAGAATTTAACAGAAATATTTTTATTAACAAGAAAAATGCAACATGTAAAAATGAACAGAACCACAGGTTAAATATTTATAATATAAACAGTTGTGCAAAAAGAAACTGCAACTATGATAACAAGCTTCAGATACTGGATACTTTTGAAAATGAGTATCGTATCCAGATACAACGTTTTAGTTTTAGTTTTGACAACCCTACTGTCTACTCCTGCATCTCTTTGTCTTTCCTTTATTTTTCCTGCTTGTTATCTTCAGCTGTTTATTCCTTTATTCTCTTGTTGTCTTTTTGATGTTCCTGTTTATCTTCATTTTGTTTCTGAATCCTCTTCTCTTCTCTTTGTTTTTATGACTTCTCTCCATTGATCTGGTTTCTCTTCCTCTGTTTTTGTTTGTCTTTGTTTCTCTGAATTTCTCTCTCACCTTGTGTGTTTTATCTCTTTAACTGTTTTTTTTGTCTTTGCTTACTTTCTTTCTCTTCATTTAGTTTCCTTTCAATTTCTTATCCTGTCTCTTTGTCTCTTCTTTTTCTGGTTTATTCCTTTTTTCTACTACTTCTCTTTCACCTCACTATTTTTTTTACTCATTTGATTTTTGCCCTTGCTTCTATTAAACTTTTCTTTTTTATTTTATATAAAATTGTTTTCTCTATTTTCTGTCTTTCTGTCATGCTGCTTTTCTCTCTTTTCTTTTCTTGCTTTCTTTAAATTGAACCTTTATCCCTTTATTCTCTTGATGTCTTTTTGATTAGTCTCGATTTGTATTTCTTTTGTTTTTTCTTCTTTTTGTCTCAATTTGGTCATTTTGCTTATTTTTTTGGACATGTTTGTCTTTTTCTGGTAATTTTGTGTCTTTTATGGTCATTTTGTGGCTTTCATTTGTTGTTGTTTTTTTTGTCTTTTTCTGATCATTTTGCAGGTTTTTGGGGAAATTGTGTCTTTTATTGATCCTTTGGTGTCTTTTTTGGACATTTTGTGACTTTTTTTGTCTTTTTCTAATCATTTTGTGTCTTTGGAAATTTTGGAAAAAAAGACACACAAAATTACCAATAAAAGACACAAAAGACTTTGGTTATTTTGTGTGTCTTTTTTGGACATTTTGTGTCTTTTTTTGGTCATTTTCTGTTTTTTATGGTCATTGTGTTGTTTTTTTGTTTGTTTAATCCATTTATCATGTTTTGTAAATGTTTCTCTCCTTGTCTTTGTGTTTGTCTCTCCTTTCCTAACCTCTGACTCTTTGTCTCCTTGTCTCCTTGTCCCTCAGGTCCTCCTGGTGTGCTCCGTCATCTCCATGGACACCATCACCATGTGGTCCTACGAGGGCTGGAAGGACCCCCACATCACCGTGGTCTTCGTCGTCTGCATCTTCATCGGCTGCGCCATGAACTTCACCACGCTGCACTGCACCTACATCAACTCCGCCGTCACCACCAGCTTCGTGGGCGTGGTCAAGAGCATCGCCACCATCACCGTCGGCATGCTGGCCTTCAACGACGTGGCGCCCACCCGCCTCTTCATCGGCGGCGTGGTGGTCAACACCGTCGGCTCCATCACCTACTGCGTGGTCAAATACTTCGAGACCAAGAAGAAGAGCCTGTACGAGGACCTGGAGGAGGCCGGGAAGGACGGGGCGCCGCCCGGCGAGCCCTACAGCGAGAAACCGGCGCTGAACGGGGACGCCGGGCCAGACATGGGGACCTCGGAGACGGAGGGACCCAAGGAGGAGGCGGTGGCGGTGGCGGCCTCCACCTTGGCTAACGGAGAAGCGTGGACGGGAGACGGAGGAGACGTGAACCCCAGCGTCATGACGGAGAAGGAGATGCTGGAGATGCAGCGGGAGCACCTGCACAAGGAGAGCGCCGCCGCCACCGCCACCACCGGACAGTCGGCCAGCGACAGCTACGTGGGCGTGTGGCGCTCCATCAGACACCTGCAGTTCATGAAGAAAGACCCTTTGATTGACAACATGGAGCAGCAGAGTCCGTAAGAGTCTTGAAGATTAAAAAACACTGAGAGACTGGAGCTCCGCGTCCACCGGGAACTTCTTTTACTAGCAGAGCGGAACAAAACGCTTTTTCCAGAAACCTGTTTGCTGCTGCTGTTGTTGCTGTGATACCTCAGTGAGAGCCCACGCGTTTCATGCTAAAAGTTCAATTTCATCACACGAGGCTTTTGAGTGCAAAGAACAGCCTCTCGCTGCTGTTGAAAGCAGGAAAAAAAAAACACAAAGTCTATTTTTTTTTTTTTTCTTCTTTTGTTTGTCTGTCGTGAGAATTAAAAGAGGTTCCTGGTGGAGAGAAGTGGATGAGGAGAAGCTGCCTGGCAGAGATAAACCCTCGGCGTCCGGCGGTGTAGCATGATGTGTTCACGTCCCCGCCGACCAGCCAAACAAACACACAGGTCCTGCAGAAAAAGAATGCATCAAAATCAGGGAGCAGCAGCAGACGGACAGCTTTCTGTTTGTCGTTTGGGGAATTCTTGTTTCTAAAGTAAAACCTTGTGGATTAGATCGAGTTCTCTCACCTGTTGAAGCATGCGCTGGTCACTAAACGCTAACGTTCTAACGTTCTCACGTTCTCACGTTCTCACTGTCTCTGTGGCTCCATCATGCATCTGTTTTCACGTCTCTGTGGTGTTTTCTCTCTCCTGGTTCGAGTCAGCAGCAGGTGGTGGTGCCGTAGCGAGGTGCGTCTGGATAAAAACTTATTATCATTATCACATTAGCTTAGCTTAGCATAAAGACTGGAAGCAGAGGGAATCTGCTAGCCTCTGTCTCCGTCCACTAAACTTCAGTGCACAGACAGGTCAGGGTTGGGTGGTCAAACTGATATTTAGGGCCCAAGCACTAACAGTGGAGGACCCTGTTGAAATTGATCCGATTATTATAATAACGACAAATGAATCGCGTTTTTAAGGGCTTTTTCATATTCCAAAACTCACCAAAATTGCGGCAAGAATTGAGCCCCTAAAATAGGTTTTTCGTACGGACACAAAATTTGGTAAATACATGTATTATTGGAAGACGCACCAAAAAGTCTCAAGAAGCCATACCCAAAAACTACCAGGAATGCCATCTTGGATTGAAAATGGCATTTTTAGACATTTTTCGCCATTTCTGCAATGCATACTTCAACGAACTCCTACAGATTTAATACGATTGACCCTATTAAAATTGGTCCATTTATTATTATTAATATAACGGCAAATAAATCATATTCCAAAAGTCACCAAACTTGGGAAAAAATTCAATTTCGTCAAAAATGTTATTGGTTTTAGAAATGGGCGTGGCAAAATGACCTACTAGCGCCCCCTTAGAATTCAGCCCCTAAAACAGGTTTGTCTTAGAGACACGAAATTTGGTCCATCCATGTATCATGGGAAGACGCACCAAAAAGTTTCAAGAAGCCATACCCAAAAACGAACAGGAAGTCAGCCATCTTGGATTGAAAATGGCGTTTCAGATATTTTTCGCCATTTCCACAACGCGTACTTTAACAAACTCCTCCTACAGATTTAATCCGATCGACTTCAGACTACGTCAGTACCATCACAAGGCCTTTGACATCAAAAGTTATTAAAAGCTTTGCAGACCGTCGCACTATGGGGTCGTGGCATGGCGGCAAAATATGGCGTTTTTGGCATAAAACATTACTGAACAGTTCTACGTAACAATATTTCATAAAGTCCCGCCCTTTTTGACTACCTTCACCCCCTTTTTTCTAACTAATGAACCGTTTGTCGTAGAATTTGGTAAATACATGTATTTTTGGAAGACGCACCAAAAAGTCTCAAGAAGCCATACCCAAAAACGAACAGGAATTCGGCCATCTTGGATTGAAAATTTTCACCATTTCCACACTGCATACTTTAACAAACTCCTCCTACAGATTTAATCCGATTGACTTCGGACTTGTTCAGTACCATCGGCCTAACCTGAATTAAAACCAACAGTGTCAATCCCTGTTTCCTTAAACCCAGGTTAATGTCCTGAAATATTGTGTTTTCTGCAACAAAAGGAGCGTAAATATTCAAATTGCAATCTCACAAAGTCAGCCCAGTCGCCAGAATTTTTTTTGCCAATGTGAGTTTCTGCAAAAACACACAAAAGTCGAGATGAAACATTTTCTGCAACCTCAAACTTTAGCATCTGATAACAGCGTCACAGTCAGTGGAGGGAGGAGTGCTCAGACAAACACTTTTCACCAAGGACTCCTGTGTTCGTATCCCTTGTGTAGGTTAAAGTTTTAACTTTTGTGTTAAGCTTTAAATGCCTAAAAAGCATCATATTCTAACATCTGGTCATGTTTTTTTAATCATTTTAATCTTTACTGAAACTGTGTCAGGTTGTTACATACGGAGATACGGAGATTTATTAAACCTAAACTCTACATTTATTTCCTCACCATAACCAAGTAGTTGAATTTGCAACATTGACAACATGTTTAAAATTGTGACGAGTTGTACGTTTTTGTGAGTTTGTACGTTTTTTTCCCTCCTGATGTTGCAAACATTTATTCTGGTGACTGGGCTGGAAAAGTAACAAATCCTCTGCAATAAAAAGCTAGAAACAGACGATGTATATCTGGCATTTTTGCTTGAAAAAGTTGCAGATCGACTAATCTTTTAACTGGACACATTAACTTTTAAACCTTTTCAATCCGAATGCATCAATTATTCAATACGAAATAAACACTGTAGAGTTCCAGGAAAGTTCCTGGATTGCCGGAACTTTCCACCAGATTGATTTAAACAATTTGAAGATTTTAAGACTTCCTGCAACATGCAGGACAAGAAAACATGATGCAGGATTCTTTAATCTGTTTATAAACCTGCAGGAGGCTGAAACTGAGACGGTTGATGCTGATTTTAGTGACATTTCCTCAGATTCCTCAATAATCAGCATCTTTATGCTATAAAACAAACCTGTTCTCCTCAAAATTATGTCCCCCTGCAACTAAACTGCACTGTCAGTCATATTTTGAGAGTACTGAATTGTTTTTGGGTTTGGTAATGAGACTTTGTGGACAGATCGATGAGGTGATAAACACAACTTTTTGCATCTCAGCATTGAGTTGTTTTCATGTTTTCACTAAACCTAAGCATGTAGTTTTGTTGCCCAACCAAACTGTGACTCTTTGACAAGATTAACTACGAGTTTAAAACTTATTTTGGTTTCAAATCACAATATTAACCACCAGTTTAAACCTGCAGCTGCAATCAGGGATACAACACATTTCCCTCGTAACTGAGAAGCCGTTTAGTAAAGTTTAGTGAACAAATACTTGTTTGGAGAGAAGTTATCAGTTTCCAGAGTGAAGAGTAAACAAAGTCGCGTGTGGATCGTGCATGGGAAATTATGAACATTTTCTCTATTTTTAAAAGAGGTTTTTGTTCAAGCAAAGTGTTTATTTTGCATCATTTTTCGAGGCGGTGTTGAGTAAAAAATGCTGAATTTCTGCAGCTGTGATCAGGGAGTTTGCAGTTTAGTTGTGTGGGAATATAACTTTATAGTCGGTTCTGCAGAAACTCACTGATGTTTCCTGGTAAACTGAACACAGCCTGTGAATAATAATCCTGCTCAGACGTCTCCGTCCACCAGCAGAAAGCTGCCGGCGTCCTCAGCCGTGTGGAGAGAGGAAAAAAAGCTGTCAAGTGGTGATATTGATCGATATTGATTTTTCTTCTCACAGTCTCCAAACTTCATTTAACGCTACAAAAGATCTGATGTCCCCTCGAGCTGCAACAAGCAGCAAGCAGGGTGTGTGCTGCAGCTCTCACTTTAACGTTTTTACTAGAAGAAAAAGAGAAAAGATAAGAATCGTTGTTAAAGCATGACGTGTTTGTTTGTGTGATGATGAGTCAGCAGGCACCACCATCAACAGTCAAGATGCAAAAGTGCATGAATGTATTTGAAATGTTTTTCCTTTTTAACATCCAAATCTAAAAGCTGCTGCAAAATGACAAAATGAAATAATGTGCAAAAGATTCCCCTTTAATGCATTCATCTTGCATATTATAAACACATTAGAGCAGATTAATTCATGTTAGAACGCCTAAAAAACTGAGAAAATTCAATTTTATTTTACACTTTGCACATTTCCTTTGATGTTTCTTGAGAGAACCAATTTCAGAGAGAATTAAAGTGTTCGGTTTGTTCACTTCCAGTTAATTAATTCCAATTAATTACTGTCATAACCTTTTTTTTCTTTCCGAGTCTTTTAATTAGCACACAGCAGGTCAGCTGCACGAAGGCAAGCTTACAGTTCAACACGCACGAATATCAAGTTCACAGAAATCAATACACAGTTCTTACAGGACGGGTCTGAAATGCAGCTGTATGTCTGTCTCGAAGTTTACTGTCCATATGTTTGTTTCTTTGTCTGTAAAAAAAAAAGAATTGTTGGAGCTTCAGTGAATGTGCTGCACAAAGACTTTGTTTGGAGAGAAGTTATCAGTTTTCAGACGCCTGTTGGAAGAGTGACGAGTAAATAAACAGTCTGACGATGAAAAAGAGCAAATGGCTCTAAAAATACTGTGTTGTGCATGGAAAATTATAAACATTATCCCTTTTTTAAAGAGGTTTTCATGTTTTTGTTCCAGCACAGTAAAGCTTAAAACATAAATATATCAAAGTTACAGTGGCCCAGAGAGCTCACAGCGCTGCAACTTAAGAAAACACATGCAAATAAACAAAACACAAGCAAACTGAGAAAACATCTTCATTACTTTGACAACACAAGCAAAGACCGCAACACAACAGAAGTGGTTCCAGAGGACACTTAAAAGTGATGCACACGTTTGGGAACACATAATTATAATTTCACGTTATAAGGTGAAATTATCACGTTATTTCATGATAATGATATTTTCATGTTATAACGTGATATATAGCATTAGACTGCTAGCGTTAGCCCGCTAGCCCATATCAATCACATTGCAGTTAAACAAATCAAATAAATAAATGTTGGTCATTTACTTTTAGTTAGTCTCTCTCAACGGCACAGAGTTGGTCTTGGTCTTGCTAGCCCGCTAACGTTAGCATGCTATTGATCGCCAGAGGACACTTAAAAGTGATGCACACGTCTGGACACGCTTGTAATATTATCACGTTATTTCAAGATAATGATAATTTCAATGTTATAACTATCATAGCGTGCTAATGTTAGCAGCTGATCATAGCATGCTAACATTAGCAGTGATTGATAGCATGCAAGCTTAACCGGGCTAGCAAGACCAAGACCAACTCGATGCTGTTGAGAGAGACCAACTAAAACGTGTATCATTCATTTATTTGATTTGTTTAACTGCAATGTGATTGATACAGGCTAGCTGGCTAACGCTAGCTGGCTAACACTAGCAGGCTAACACTAGCAGGCTAATGCTGTATATCACGTTATAACATGAAAATACCATTATCATGAAATAACGTGATAATTTCACCTTATAACATTAGAACGTGAAATTATCATGCGTGTCCAGGCGTGTGCATCACTTTTAAGCGTCCTCTGGAAACACTTGTGTTGTGTCGTGGTCTTTGTTTTCTAAATGCTGCTCTTGTTGTCATATTGATGAAGATGTTTTCTCAGTTTGCTTGTGTTTTGTGTATTTGCATGTGTTTTCTTCAGTTGCAGCGCTGTGAGCCCTCAGGGACACCGTACAAAGTTGCATCATTGCATATTTTCTGAGGCAGTTTTGGAACAAATGCAGAGGTTTTTATGCAGTTTTCATTTACAGCAATAATCGTGCATTAGTGTTGATTTACGTCGTCACTTTTCCAACACGGTGGAATCTTCTGTTTGTTTCTTCCTGTGATCCACAACATGATGCAGTTATTTATTGTTTCCGTGGCTTTAAGCGGCCCAGATCCACCCTGCCTCCCTGGTTGTTGTCTTATGTTGTTGTTAAAGTTTTTTGCCTTTATTTTCACCCCAAAGTGCTGTTTTCTTAATGCTAACACTACGTCTCTGCTCACATCCAGTTAAATCTCATGGAAATCTGGTAAAAATAATGAAAAATTGACGTGTTTAAAGATGATTCAGTTCAGTCACAACCTGCATGTTTCCATTAATGTTTCGTTGCTAAAAAGCTGATGTTTGCTGAAACTTTTCGTGTTGTTTTTTGGATCTTAAACTGTGACACTTGAATGGTACAAAGACCAAGAAGAAGAAGAAAGGTGACGTTTTGGGCTACAATAATAAAAAAAATGCAACATATCAGTAAACTGTTGACGTCTTTGCAGCAGAAGGGAAACAAAACCTGCAGGACGAGAACCTGCTGAGAGGTTTTCTGTTCGCCAGTCGCTCTTATTGACGGCTTGTTATTGATGCAACGAGGTCAGTTAGAGCACTTCACACACACACACACACACACACACACGCGCACGTTAATGTCACTTTAGAGGACTCCGGTTACCACAATCCACCCTAAAAACAAAAACAAGATCTCCTGATTCATCTTGTGGATCAGATTCTTGTCCTCAATGTGGAAGTTTAACTGTGTAAACTAGTCCCCACAATGTGTGTTAACCATATACACTTTCATTTACAAGAAATAACTCACAAATTTATCAGGAAAAAAACTCACAAATGTACAAAAAAAAAAAATCGAGAAAAAAAAAGAGAAATTAAATTGAAAAAATCACAAATTTATGAGAAAAAAATAATAAAAAATGCCTTGTCCTCTCCTCTCTGCTCTGTGTAAACAGCCTCTCCTGTCCTCTCCTCTCAGCTCTGTGTAAACAGCCTCTCCTGTCCTCTCCTCTCAGCTCTGTGTAAGCGGCCTCTCCTACACAGGTACTGTACTTCTGAGGACCATCATGCATTCCAAATGCCAACCCCAAAGCCTGATTATTATCCAAACTAAAAAAAAACATCTTTGCACTAAAGTCTGATGTCTACAAACTCAAACTGATAGTGTCTTCATTCATCTTGTGTATGTCTTCATATTGTCCTTAGGGTAAAAAATGACCCACTATTACTAACTGAAGTGAAAGATCACACTTTATACTATCCACTGGGCTTCTTTCTGTTTATTCTTCCGTGTTGTTTTCAGTTGACTACTCCTCCCTGAGTTTTGGTCTCACATACACTAAAAAGGTATCAAATGGACCGGCTCGGCCATGACAAGTGTGTTATAACTTTTCTAAGGGTTTCGAACGGTTTTCAAATTATTCGGCAAAAACACGCCAAAAAATCCCCCCAGTGTGACCTTATGGAGAGGCTAGAGTGATGACATCATCATCATAGCTAGAGTGTAGAGAGAGAGAAACATTTGTCAAAAAATGTATGTAAATTTATGTAATTTTTGTCTCTTTTTTGGTCATTTTGTGTCTCTTTTGATCATTTTAGGTCCTTTGTTAGGTAAAAGACACAAAATGACTAAAAAAAGACACAAAATGAATAAAAAATAAACAAAATTACCAAAAAAGACACAGAATGAACAAAAAAGACACAAAATTATTTAAAAAAGACACAAAAAGACTAAAAAAAGACACAAAATGACCAAAAAAAACCCAAAATGACAAAAAATACACAAAATGAGAATACATGTGGGAGTGTCAGAATGCAACATGGGACTTTTCCAGAACTTTGAAATCATCACTAAAAAAAGACACAAAATGACTGAAAAAACACTAAATTACTTTAAAAAGACACAAAATGACCAAAAATACACACAATTATTAGAAAAAGACACAAAATGACCAAAAAAGACACAAAATGACTGAAAAAACACTAAATTACTAAAAAAAAAGACACACACTTATTAGAAAAAGACACAAAATTATCAAAAAAGACACAAAAAAATACTAAAAAAAAAACAAAATTACCAAAACAGACACAAAATTACTAAAAAAAGACACTAGTAGAGTAAACATACTTACAGTCAGCCTCAGGCGTGCTGGTTATTAAATTATTCATTTGGGGCTCTTTTGAGAAACTTGTACAGGAAAACAAGCTAAAAAACAATAATTTATTTGCACGTGCAGTTATTGGCCGTGTTCTGAGTCTGTGTTGTTCCTGAGAAGATAAAAAACACAGAAAAGACTGTGAGGTGAAGTGAAAGGACCATCTGCTCTTCAATTTGCATGTTCAATGCAAAGTCAATTAGTTTTTTATATAAAGAAATCTGTCAGCGGGATGTTTATTGTTGTTGTGTTGTTTGTTGTGGGGGTGGAGCCCTGCAGGTTCACTGCACACACACACAAAGATTCACTTTACATGATGAGATTATTATATTTATGATGGCTCGCTTTGTCTCCATGCATGAACTGGTGTGTTGTTGGGTTATTGTGTGTGTGTTTCATCATCAGCTCAGATCGTTATCTTCCTGCAGGGAGAAAAAAAAACACGTTGGTGTTGTTTGTCTGAACCAACAGATGATCTGCTGTTTTCTCTTCTCCTAGGTTTAAAACAGAGATAGTATTCACGGCTCTGAGGTCAAAATGTTGACTTAAAAACAAGGTCGGCACTTTGAGTGTGTGAAAAGTGGAGGCGGCATAGGAGCTCAAATAAAAAACAGTCAGCAAATGTGATTATAGATTACAACCTTTACTAACAAAAAAACATTGTTGGCCAAAAAAAGAGAAAACATGTCGGAATGGAGCAGCAAACCTTATTTTGAGCCTTACAATGATAACGAGAAAATTTCCTCTGGATAAATAGTGAAAGGGCCACGGGGGCTACTGCCGGTGTGTGTACACTATGATGAGATTCTTCAGAGATTTATAACAATTAATACTAGTAATGTTATGATACTATATTATATATAATATATAATATATATAATGAGCATTCCTTTTCAAGTATTTATTTTAACCTCAAAATGTGTGTGTGTGTGTGTGTGTGTGTGTGTGTGTATCTGTAACTGTAATCACATCAAAGGATCAAAGGCTTTGGGGTCGACCAATCAGATCAAAGCAATCAACAGAATTAACTGGCACCTGTTCCGGCACAGTGACAGCAGCCAGAGTTGGACTGGGATTTCTGGCCTCGAACAGAAAGCATTTTTGGCAAAACCATAATACCTATCATTGATCCGACTTCACTTTGAGCGTCCTGAGTTCTTCCTGAACGTCTACATATGTTTTTTGTGAAGAAAAATGAAAAAAATAGCTTTGTTAGAGCGATCTAAAAAAACTGTTACATCTCCCTTTTTCAGAAATCTCCCTGCGTTTTTAATATGGGAGCCAATGAGGCTGTTGGTGGTGTTGGTGGATCATCTGTGCGTCCTACGCCCAAACTATAACTCTGACAGCTTTACCAGAGGATTGTGGGTGAGAAGACAAATTTTCCTACATTTCTATGTATAAATTATTTCTGTAGAGTGGAATTTGCGGCCTGGAGCGCAGTTTTCAAAATTATTTTTGGACAATTTCTTCTCTCCCTCTACACTCTGGCGATGATGTCACACACTGTGACGCGAACATTCTGTGCAATACACACCCATTATAATCTCAGAATTTCTCCAAAAATGATCATGGTCATTGAACAGGGATTGATAAAAAACTATATGACCTATCGAAACGTGGATTAATACACCGATACACAAGACTTGTGTCTACTGTTTAAAGTTTAAATGGAGTCTCTAGGTGAAATTAGACGTTTAAAAATCTCCAATTATTGTTCTTTTTCGCTCATTTTTTGTCGGCCGTCCCATTCATTTCAATGCAAATTTTTGGGCGTTTTTTCGCGACTTACGTCGCGAAAAATTCGTATTCTGTAGAGAAAAGTAATAGCACGCTGATCCCGATCAAACCGCACGTTTTGATATATAATTTGTCCTGCAACTCTTCAAGTTGTAGGACTAGTAGCGGGACGAAATTGCGTCCGGAAGAGGAAGAAGAAAAATCCACAGTATAACAGTAGTGCTCGGGGCTTTGCCCCGTGGCCCTAATAATAATAATAATAATAATTATTATAATAATAATAATAATAATAATAAACGCTCTGGTAGCAGTTGCCTTTCTTTTTGTTAACGTCGTCATAGAAACAAGTGAAACAAAGCTCCAGCTTAGGGCGTCTCAGCAGAAAAATGTAATTTAACGTCAACCAAACATGAGTCCAGATTTCTTTTAAACATGTCAGTGTGACTCTTATGAAGCTGGGAGTCCACCAGGACATTTTCTTTTAACATATTCAACATATTATTGGCTCAGAAACGTGGAGATTCAACGTTATCTGTGGTCTGCAGGAATGCATGCTTTGGTGCAAAAAAAAACTTCTGCAGCTTCTATAGTTTCTCTGCAGATAATGCAACCTGCAGCCTCTCCGCTGGGTCAGCGAGGGGTTAATGCCTCGATCAGGAGCAGGTTTAGAGTTTAAAGTGTTTAAAGAGTTTAAAGTGTTTGTGGAGCTGCTGCAGGAGGAGAAAAGATGGAAGAGTAGTGAAGTAGAAGGAGGAAATGTCCCTCCAAGAGGCCCACTCAGCACTTTACAGCCGGAAAATCCATCTGGAAACTGTCCTTCAAACGCTTCATCTCACACACACACACACACACACACCTGCACATAATGGCACCATTTGCAGGTTGTCTGGCTGCTCATCTGGAGCCGTTTGCAGAGGAAGAAGTGAGTAAAAATGGTTAGTTGTGAGGAGGAGGAGGAGGAGGAAGAGGAGGAGGAGGAGCAGGTGTAGTGAGACACGTTCTGCACCCTGCTGTTATCTTTTCAGGGGAATTGAATAGAGTTTGGCTGTGATTCAGACAGAAAAAGCTTTAATTGAGGAGATGAGAACAGGCTGGTTTGCTGCTGCAGAGCCTTTCAGACTGCTGATCCTGGATTAGTTCTCTCTGGCTGTAAACTGTAAACCAGTTAGAGAACATTCAGGGCTTCGCTGCTTCTTCTCTCTGGGTTTCAATCACATTCAGAATACCAGCCAATGTGTTTGAAGAGAGAGTTGTGTCCTTAAAAGATTGAGAGCTTTTTATTTTTTGGGGCTTTTTATGTGACGTTCAGAGGAAACAGAGACGTGTTGACGAGCTGTGTGCTGTTCTGTTCATGTTTTTAAGAAAATAAAGAGCTGGAAGGTAAAAATCTGTGGACACAAAGCAGAGAAACATCTCACGTAATGTGTCAGAACTCAGCTGAGCAATGACCAATGCCTGCCTCTGGGGTGTGTGTGTGTAGGGGGGTTATTTTGTATCTTTTTTTGGTCATTTTGTGTCTTATCTGGTAATTTTGTGTCATTTTTTGGTCAGTTTGTGTCTTTTTTGGTCATTTTGTGTGTTTTTGGTCATTTTGTGTCTTCTGGTAATTTTGTGTTTTTTGATCATTTTCTGTCTTTTTCTGCCAATTTTGTGTTTTTTTTTCTGGTAATTTTGTGTCTTTCTTTGGTAATTTTGTGTTTTTTCTGGTAATTTTGTGTCATTTTTTGGTCATTTTGTGTCTTCTTATTGTCATTTTTTGTATTTTTTTTTGGTTATTTTGTGTCTTTTCTGGTCATTTTGTGTTTTTTTTTGTCATTTTGTCATTTTGGCCCTTTTTTTGGTCTTTTTGTGTAATTTTTGGTCATTTTGTGGGTGTTTTTCTGCTCATTTTGTATCCTTTTTTAGGCCATTTAGTGTGATTTTTTTGGTCATTTTGTGTTTTTTTCCTGCTCAT
This sequence comes from Centropristis striata, assembly GCF_030273125.1. Taxonomy (NCBI): domain Eukaryota; kingdom Metazoa; phylum Chordata; class Actinopteri; order Perciformes; family Serranidae; genus Centropristis; species Centropristis striata. The sequence goes on from NC_081534.1 coordinate 34,082,537, forward strand.
TTTCTCATCCAGGGATTAGTTTTCTTTGGCTCGCTGCTTCCTCCTAAAAGATTCAGCGCTTTTTATTTTTTTGGGCTTTTTATGTGACGTTCAAAGGAAACAGAGACGTGTTGAAGAGTTCTGTTAATGTTTTTTTAGAAAACAAAGAGCTGGAAGCTAAAAAAGCAGAGAAACATCTCACCTCAGACAGGATGTGAGGCGTCTCGCTGCAGCAGGAAGAAAACCTTCAGCTCCGTGTGTTTCTGAGAATAATGGTGAAGTTAATGCAGAGCGGCTCGTCAGGGTTCAGGTTGAGCTCTAGGGACTAAAATACTTTTAAACAACGGGACAAACGCGTCATCAAACTGCTTCACGACGACAAAAGAGCCACAAGCCAGAAAATAATGATCAAAGTCAAACAGGAGAGAAACACGAGAAACAAACTAAATGTAGAACTAAAAGAACCCAAATGTTTGAGTAACAGTTTTAGAGCATTAATACCTCAAAAAACAAATATTTGGTAGTTCATTTATTTCTATTACATCATTTAAAAACCAATTATTTTTATTTATTTAATAAGTCATAATTTTCAGGACACTAAAAACATGAAATGATGACAAAGTGCAAAAAAACAGCAGCTGTAATTTAGACATGAATCCTTCTTACAGACTTGTTTTAATTAAAACTTTGTGTACAAGGAACTTTTGTTGCTTTCATCAATACTCATTCTTATGTAAAATCTAAATTTATGCGGACTTATACAAATAGACAATATTAATGATGCTGATGATGATGAAAAAACAATTAACTTTATAAGAACACAGAAGACAATTATTATTATTATTGCTATTATTATTATTATTATTATTATTATTATTATTATTTAAGCAAGGCAGGATGCTTTACAGAGGACAAGAAAAAACCTGAAAAATAAAACAGACAGTAAAATAGACATTAAAAGCATTAGAAGATGCATAAAAATCTCCTGCCGGCTCTCTCCGTGGAGGATATAGAAGATCTCTATCTATTCGGAACCTTGATAACAGGTCTTTTGTTGATGGGATCAGGCTTTGCGCTGGTTTATGGAGATACACAGTAAATGGTGACAGCTGTCCAAAGCCCCATAAGGCTGCTGAGATGATTGATACGATGGGCAGAGCTGTCAGAACTCAGACTGTGGTCACAAACAGCACTTTGGATAAAATCATGGAGCGACTGACGGCCCTGGAAAAGCGAGAAAAGAAAAAAAAGTTACTGGATAACAAATTCCCCTGGATGTGCACTGCAGCGATAGATCTCTCTAAGTTTTCCCTGCCCCCCCCCCCTCAACCTCCCACAGACACCTGTTGACTATCTGCTGCTGTCTGGAGGCCTTGTAAGGTTGTCTCCATAGCAACCGCTATGTTATCGCTTTTATTCATTCCAGTGAGCTGAGACGGGAATGATTATTTACTGGACAAAAGCGAGTCTCAGGCTTACACACAACATTTATTAAAATAAATTTGACTCTTTTTGGTGTTAAATTTTAACTCCAAAAAGAGTCAAATTTACACTAACTTAGTGTGAAGGTAGGAGTTAAAATTTAACACCAAAACAAGTAAAATTTACACTAACTCAGTTTAAAGGTACCAACACTCGAAAAAGTGTTAAGTTAACACTCTGAGGTGTGGACCCATAGACGCTTCGTACCCCCAGTGAGACAAGAGGGTCTCACCAGGTACTCCGGCTTCCTCCCACAGTCCAAAAACATGCACTTAGGTGTAATTGGTGACTCTAAATTGCCCGTAGGAGTGAATGAGAGCGTGATAGTCTGTCTCTATGTGTCAGCCCTGTGATAGTCTGGAGACCTGTCCAGGTGGACCTCGCCTCTCACCCAAAGTCAGCTGGGATCGGTGGATAAGCGGTTAAGAATAATGAATGAATGATCGTGACTCAACAGCTGATTGAGAAAGTGTGTTCGTGTGTGTGTGTGTGTGAGCTGCTGCAGCAGGTGTAGTGAAGTATTGATGAGTGTTGGAAGTGAGAGTGGCGGTGCATCAGCAGCTGCAGCAGCAACATTCACACCCACTGATTCCTCTCAGTTAGCAGCATGAAGAGGACGCTCAGTCTGAGAGAAGACGAGCTTCAGGAACTCTGGCAACAGCTGCACAGAATCATCCTGTTAGATCGTGTTTGTTTTGCAGAACAGAAGAGAGGAGACTAATATCTTTTAACTATTTATTAAGCCAGTAATGAAAGAGTTGATTTCCTGAAACTGGAAAAGATCAGGTTTTCTTTAAGAGGGTCTTCAAACAAATTTTGGAAACTTTGGAGGCCTTTTTTCAGTTGGTTGAGACGCTAAGGTAGCTAAGCTAATATTCTGGACTGATTTAATGTATTTTTGTTTTTATCCTGTTTATTCTACTGACTGGTGTTGCATGTTTGTTGTTGTTATTCTATTTATTTTCTCAATCTTTATTCTACTTTCTTATTGTTATTTTGTCTTTTTTATACATATTTATATATTGCTCTTGATTACCCTTCAATGTATGCAAATCATGTGTCATAAAATAGTTTCACTGTAACTATGTTCAGTTTTGTCACCTGTGATGTCTCCACTCAGTCTCAGCAGTCTGTTTACACTCTCTGATTACATGCATGCAAAATCCAGTTTTTCATGTGCACACAGACTGGTGAGAGCTGGTTGTCTCTTGATTCAAACAAACACAGAAGATATAAAATTGCTGCTGGTTTTGGAGGAACTGTCTGCAGGATTCATCCTCTGGGGAACATGAAAGTCTGCACACAGAATCGAGTTATTTCAGTGTTTTGGTTGTGTGTTTCTGTCTTATCATGTTTGTTTCTCCGTTCCTTCTGCAGTGCACATGTGTGACCACCTCACTCTCAGCAGTCTGCACAAAAACAACACAACTTTACGTGCAATGCATGCACCAAAACCCAGTTTTGCATTTGCACGCAGACAGGCTAGAGCCTGTTGTGTCTTGATACAAATTCCCCCCAGAAAACAGAAACTTGCTGCAGGTTTTAGAGGAAATGTCTGCAGGATTCATCCTCTGGGGAGCAGTAAACTCTGCACACAGGACAATTTTACGTGCAATGTATGCACCAAAATCCAATTTTGCATTTGCACACAGATTGGTGAGAGCCGGTTTTGTCTGTTGATACTTGATAATATAACAAATCACACACAGAAGATATGAACTTGCTGGTGGTTTTAGAGGAAATGTCAGCAGGATTCTGCACAGAGGATCCAGTTGTTTCAGTGTTTCAGTTGTGTTTTGGTGCATCCCGTTTGTTTCTCCGTTCCTTGAAAAGTGCACATGTGTGACCACAAGAACAACACGACTTTACACTCTGAGATTACGTGCAATGCATGCAACTAAATCCAGTTTTGCATTTGCACACAGACTGGTGAGACCCTGTTGTGTCTTGATACAAATCACACACAGAAAACAGAAACTTGCTGCAGGTTTTAGAGGAAATGTCTGCAGGATTCATCCTCTGGGGAACATGAAATGGATGGAGTTTGTGATCAGAAGTGGTTCTGGTTCTGGTTCCCTCCCTGGTCCAGGTTTCTGATGGTCCAGGTCCCCCCTCCCTGTCTCTGGTTGTTATTATCGACAGGGTGTGTAATGTGTTGGCTCTATTGAGTCTTCCAGCTCAGTGAGCAGTCGATGGTGTGTGTCCGGCTGATGGAGACTCTATCTGCTCTAATGACTGAGGACACACACACACATGCATGTATGTGTGGTTTATACACACACACACATATGATGGTAGACTGTAGGGCTGCTGTGATTGGACGGAGGGCTGTGGGTGTAATTCCTGCCTGTCAGCTCTTCATCACGTCTCGTCGTCCTCCAGAGTCCATGTTCACACCAAACGTGTCATTAGGAGTTGGTGAGGCAGACTTTAGCCTTTATTACTGCAACGAGACGCTGTAATGTAATGTGGCACAACTCCTGCTGAGAAATACACAGCGCCTACACATGTGTGTGTGTGTGTGTGTGTAGGGGGGTCATTTGTGTCTTTTTTGGTCATTTGTGTCTTTTTTGTTTCATTTTTTGTGCATTTAGTCTCTTTTTCTGGTAATTTTGTGTCTTTCCTGGTCAGTCTTGTCTTTTCTTTTTGTTATTTTGTGCTTTTTTGGTCATTCTGTGTCCTTTATTTTGGTCATTTTGTCTTTTTTGGTCATTTTGTGTCCTTTATTTTGGTCATTTTGTCTTTTTACTGGTCATTTTGTGTCATTTTTTTGGTCATTTTGGATCATTTTGTGTCATTTTGTGCCATTTTGTGCCTTTTTTGGTCATTTTGTTTTTTTCTGCTCATTTTCTGTCTTTTTTGGTCATTTTGTGTCTTCTTTGGACATTTAGCATCTTCTTGGCCATTTGTGTCTTTTTGGGATCATTTTGTGTTTTTTTTTTTTTTGTCATTTTGTGCCTTTTTTGGTTATTTTGTCTTTTCTTTGGCCATTTTGTGTCTTTTTTTGTCATTTTGTGTTTTTTCTGGTCATTTTGGAGAGGAAAACAATTGCGATCTCTGAAAACAATAAAAAAGTAGAGGGAACAGAAGAGTTTTAGGGGTAAGGATGTCTTGCTGCCGTTGGATGTCAAACAAAAGTAGTAAAAAAACAAAGAACTGGTGATTATTCTTATTGATTTCTTTCGTCAAAGACCTCTGAAGCTGGGCGAAGACGTTTATGGTTGCAGACATTAAACCATGAAAACTGGTGAAACTCTGGGCAACTTTCTGGTTCACATGACGGGACAATGAGCTTTTGTTTGCACAAAATCACATCAACATTTCACATTTTCTGGCTCAAAATCTGCCATTCAAAGAAGAGTTTTGTTTCATTTTGAAGCGGATCATCTGCAGATTAGTTCCAAACCTAAAGGCACGATACAAGATGAATGAATAATAATGTGTTATCTTCACCACTATCATGGCTGTCAGTGAGTTGGATGGAGAACGGACTGTTCTTTGTCTGGGAGCAGTTTAGTTTGGAGCCCAGAGCAGAGACAGAACAATGAGAAAAGCTTTTATTCCAACCACAAAGAACTAAATGTAGAGAGCATCAGAGGGGCAGCAGGCAGGCTAGCAGATGATTTTCTAAAAGCAGTGATCCTACCAGCTGCAGGATATGGTAAGGTTTAAAAAAAGCTTTGGTTTGGTTGAATTAGTGCTGCGTCAGCACTTGTCTAAGGTTAGAACAAACAGTTCCTGGTTGGGCTCTAAAAGAGTCTAAATAGTAAATAAATGATGTAAATGGTGAAGTGAAGTAGTTAGGAGGATGACGTGACTACAGGAAGTGACATAGTTCAGTAAAAACCTGATGCAGGAAGTTAAGAGATGTTTGAATCACATGTTGACCTTTGGCCTCGCACGGGGCACCAACACTGCTTTAGTTGGTCTTTTATGACTGTTTTGCTCATTCAGTGTCTTTTTTTGTCATTTTGGTCATTTTTTATATATTATTCTTATATATATATATATATATATATATATATATATATTCTTGGGGTAATTTTGTGTCTCTATTGGTCATTTTACATCTTTTCTTGTCATGTTGTGTCTTTATTTAGTAATTTTGTGCCTTTTTTTGGTAATTTAATGTATTTTTTTCATAACTTTACGTCCTTTTACCAACACTGATCCGCTGGGAGACAGGAGAGGGTTTTAATTGGTCTTTAATGACTTTTATTGGTCTTTTTTTTTTTTTTTTTTGGTCTTTTTTTTTCTTTTTTATCTTTCTTCGTTTATTTATGACACTTTGGTAAATTTGTGTCTTTTTTTTGGTGATTTTGTTAGTTATTAGTAGTGCGGTTTTGATCATTTTTACATCCTTTTTGGTAATTTTCTGTCTTCATTTGGTCATTTTACATACATATTTTTGGTCTTTTATAATTTTCGGGAAATCGGTGTCTTTTGTTTTTGTTGTGTCTCTTTGAATTTTTTTTAGTAATTTAGTATATTTTTTATTTTTTTTGTCTTTTTTGGCAATTTTGTGTCTTCTTTTGGTAATCTTGTGGCTCTTTTTGTTAATTGTATGTTTATTTTTGGTCATTTTGTGTCTTTTATGTGTCTTTTTAGGTAATTTTATGCATTTTTTGGGTCATTTCCATCTTTATTTCACATTCTCCTGGGTGAAAGTCCTCCATCCCACCCTAACTGACACTTCTGTGCTTTATACTCATTCTCGCTGTTATTCACAATTACTATAGCCACTAGAGGGCGCCACTTACTCCAATGGGGAAGGATTGGCGTATCATATCATAATTGGATTTTTGAGTATGCATTGCACGTCATTTGAAGGTCTAAAGTTGTGTTATTTATATGCAGATTGGTGAGATTGGGCTGCAAGATAAATGAAGAAATACCACTTTAATTTTATCTTCTAACACCTTTTAAATCCATTGGTTGTTGTGTGATTGTCTGATTTTCTCTCCTAATTCAAACAGCCTGAATCTTCAGTTTTCTCTTTACGAGAAATGGAAGATATAGAAGCCTAATCTCCAGGAGACATGTCCTCACTTTCAGTTTTAAAGTCCCGGTCCTCACAGCGATAGAAGCACAGGGATAGCCTCACACACAGCTCCCCCGGTGGATATGGATTTGCTGTGAAGAAGCTGTCAGACAGAAACATGGATGTGACAGAGGTGAACGTGAGCTAATCTCACACAGCTGCAGAGAGACAGATCCATGTGGCTGCTGCTTCCTTTGGTGAGGTCTGGAGCTTTTTTAGGGTCTTTTCTGCGTCTGTGGAGGCCTGGAGATGATTTTATCAGGCAGCACACACAGAATGAGTTTAATAAACAAAAGGAGCAGTCAGAGAGGAAAACACCCCCAAGTGTGTTTGTGACTGAACACTGAGCTCATGATTCATTATCAGCCAGCGCTTCTCTTTAAAACCGTGAGCTCAAAACAGACGAAAAGGTCAATAATCACACAGATTTACTGTTTTCTTCTCTAAATGTTGGTTTTTATCTCTGTTGTTTGTTGGTTGACTGGCAGTAATTCAGTTTTATTAACTAAACAAAGAATCATTGATTTCAAGTTTTAGTAAGAGATTTTGGATTTTTGGGAGTTAGTGTTTTTTTTTTAGTAATTTTGTGGTTATATATATATATATAACGTATATGTGGTTAATAACGTATTTTTTAAAGTCATAACTTGTGAAATTACCCATTTCAATGTCATAAATATGATCTCAACTACAATATATATAAATAAAGTTATGTCACTAGAAATAAAATATGCTGAATTTCTTTAATCTCACCCTGACAGATACCCCCAGATTATAAAATCATCCTAAAAGTATTAACACTACTAAAAACGAATGTAAAACTAAAATATATGAAAACAACAAATATATAAAAAAATAAATAAAAATGCTAATAAATAATTAATAAATAATACATTTCACTCTGGTAAATAAACAGAATATAAATTGAATTAAAACTTAAATTAAAAAAATAATGAAAAATACAAAATGAAACTTTTTAAACAATAAGTACATTTTCTGAAAAACATACTATCTAACAGCAGCATAACCTTCACCTTGTCATTTTGTGGCTATTTTTCTGGTAACTTTGTGTTTTTTTAAGTATTTTTGGTAATTTTGTCTCTTTTTTTGTAATTTTTTGTCTTGTTTTGGTCATGTTTTATTGGAGGGGTCATTTTGTGTCTATTTTGGTTATTTATTATTTATTTCTTTGTCATTTTGTATTTTTTTTGTCATTCTGTGGCTATTTTTCTGATAATTTTGTGGTTTTTTTGGGTTATTTTTTAAATCTTTTTGGGTAATTTTACATCCTTTTTGGTAATTTTGTGTTTTTTGGGCAATTTAGTGTCTTATTGATAATTTTTTAAAATATATTTTTAGTAATTTAGTATCTTTTTAAAAATGTTTTAGTGTCTTTTCTGGCAATTTTGTCTTCTTTTGCTAATATTGTAGCTGAGTCAAAAAGGGACAAAAAATAGACATAAAGTCCAAAGGGTTAACCATAAATGATCGAGAGTTTAAAAGTGATTTTATTTAGAGCAAGAAAATGAGAAAAGGAGTCTTCCAGTGTTGAGAGAAAATAGAAACAGTGGAGAAGAGAAGTACAAAGGATTTCTAAAATTTGTGATAAGAGCCTAATAGAGCGAGGGAGGAGAGGGGACGGAGATATGAGAGGGGGATTTGATTCGAGGGTTTTTTGAAGTGTTTCGACCTTGTGACAGAAGATAAGAGTTGACTTAATGAGTCTGTGGATCTACGAGGGATCGGAGCGCTCACAGTATGATTAATATGTTAGAGGTTAGTTAAGTAATAATCTCGTCCTGAAATAAAGTTCATCGTGTTGAGCTTCATCCAAATAAATACATGTGGAGCTGCAGGAGAGTAAATTAAATGCATCTACTCAAAGGCACAAAACACATTCACTTTAATTCACAAGTGACTCATTCTGGCTGTGCATCTGTCCAGTTATAAAGTCTTTTACTTTACTTTACTGGTGTGAGATTAATTAACTATTAAAGGCTGCAGCCGCCTCCACCTGAAGAGGTTATCTGTCATTTTAAAGTTTATTGAGTGTGCTTGAAAGAGCACACTATATACTCTCCAACAGGCTTAATCCTAGATTTTATTCTTCAGTTTCTTTTGGGGGTGTTTTTTCAGTCGACTACTCCTCCCAGAGTTTTGGTCTCACATACACTAAAAAGGTATCAAATGGACCGGCTCGGCCATGACAAGTGTGCTGTGATTTTTCGAAGGGTTTCGGCAAACGGTTTTCAAATTATTCGGCAAAAACACACCAAAAAATCCCCCCAATGTAACCCTATGGAAAGGCTAGAGTGATGACATCATTGCTAGAGTGTAGAGGGAGAGAAAAATTTGTCAAACAATAAATTGGAAACTGCGCTCGAGGCTGCAGATACCACTCCACAGAAATAATTTATACATGGAAACGCACAGGTGATCCACCAACACCACCCACAGCCTCATAGACCTCCATGGGAAAAAGGAGGGAACATTTCTGGAGGAAAGCAGAGCTACCAGTTCTAAAAAAACAATTTCTTCATTTTTCTTCACAAAACACATATGTAGACGTTAAGAGAAGTTCAGAAAGAACTGCGGATGCTCAAAGTGAAGTCGGTTCAATGATAGGAGCTACGGTTTGGACAAAAACGATTTCTGTTCGAGCTGTTTTTCGCTCTTTGTCAGTGGTGTCAAATGGAACAGGAACAGCTGATTTAAGTTGATTGCTCTCCTCTGATTGGGGGCCGCCACCTGGCCCTGGTAGCTAAGCTACCAAAGCTTTTAGACACTAACTGACGAGTTTTAGACACCAACTGACGAGTTTTAGACACTAACTGACAAGTTTTAGACACCAACTGACGAGTTTTAGACACTAACTGACAAGTTTTAGACACCAACTGACGAGTTTTAGACACTAACTGATGAGTTTTAGACACCAACTGATGAGTTTTAGACACTAACTGACGAGTTTTAGACACCAACTGACGAGTTTTAGACACTAACTGACAAGTTTTAGACACCAACTGACGAGTTTTAGACACTAACTGACAAGTTTTAGACACCAACTGACGAGTTTTAGACACCAACTGATGAGTTTTAGACACTAACTGACAAGTTTTAGACACCAACTGACGAGTTTTAGACACTAACTGACAAGTTTTAGACACCAACTGACGAGTTTTAGACACCAACTGATGAGTTTTAGACACTAACTGACAAGTTTTAGACACCAACTGACGAGTTTTAGACACCAACTGATGAGTTTTAGACACTAACTGACAAGTTTTAGACACCAACTGACGAGTTTTAGACACCAACTGACAAGTTTTAGACACTAACTGACGAGTTTTAGACACCAACTGATGAGTTTTAGACACTAACTGATGAGTTCAAGCTGACAAACACACACACCAACACCTGGTTTATTGTCTTACATGACTTCTTCTCTTCTCCATTTTGAAAACAGTTCATGGGCCAGAGTCAAGCACGTTCAAAACTATTTTGAGAAATGTTCAAGTTCGCAATCAAATTTGGTACAAAATATGCCTAAAAGTCTGTTTGTTGTCCATTTTACAGCTGATCACATGAGCCTCATCAGCAGATGGTGTTTTTGGTGATTCTCAGATCTATTATTTCTGAACTTTAAAAAGACTTCTTGTCCATGTGGTTAACGGTAGAGTTGCAACATTTCTATCACATGAAAGTCGAGCACTCGAGTCACATGGAACCTGCAGTATTTAAAAGAAAAAAATATTTTTTCTCAAGTGACTGAACTACTAGAAATGGACTTTTCATGATATTCTGATGTACTGAGATGATCCTGTATTATGTGATTACCTACATACAGTGTTTAACAAATGTGTTAGAGCAGCAGTTTGAGCCACAGTGTCCTAAATTAACAGCATTAGGAATTGGCAAAATCATGTTTTATGCTTCTGTAATGGTTAGTACAGCAGTATGTAGAAGCTCTTTAACTGAAATGATAAAAAAAGACGCAAACCAAACCAAAAAGTGACTAAAAAAAAGACATAAAAGACTAAAAAAAGACACAAATAGACCAACAGGGAAGTAAAATGACAAAAAAAGCCATAAAATAAACAAAAAAGACATAAAACTACCCCAAAAAGCCATACAATGACATAAGAGTGACATAAAATGAACAAAAAAAGAGACAAAATGTTCTAGTTTTAAGCCAGTTTTTGAAAGTTTTCTAAAATATTAATGGTATGACAGTTGGTCAAATAAACTTGTAAAGCACTGTATGTAAATATAAATATATTATATTTGTTCATTTTATGTGAATAAAATGATTGAGAGTTTAAAAGTGAAAACGATTTTATTTAGAGCAAGAAAATGAGAAAGGAGTCTTCCAGTGTATTTGAGAGAAATAACAGGTGAACTAAAGGTTCCAGCTGCAGCAGTTATATTCAGATATGTGGAGAGGTTTTAGCTGCAAATCCTGACAACTTAAGTGTTCAATGAGAAAGTGCAGGTGGGAAATGTAAAGCAGCCCACACACACACACACAGACAGACACACACACACAGCTGCCTATCTGCAGGAACACAGCAGACGGCTGCCAACATGCAGCAGAAACGTTCCTCGTGTGGGTGATTAAACTAAGCTGAACGGTGTTTGTGATGTAGAAACCACGCTGAGACAGAACGAGGACAGAGACGTTCACGTTCCACCTGCTGACCTTTGTTTAATCCACTCAGCCACCACAGTCTCACTGCTGCTGCTGGTTTTAGACACAAACTGACGAGTTTTATACACAAACTGACGAGTTTTAGACAAACTGACGAGTTTTAGACACAAATTGACCTGTTTTAGACACTAACTGATGAGCTTTAGACAATAACTGACGAGTTTTAGACACTAACTGACGAGTTTTAGACACATTAATGAGTTTTAGACACTACCTGACGAGTTTTAGACACTAACTGACGAGTTTTAGACACACTAATGAGTTTTAGACACTAACTGACGAGTTTTAGACTAACTGACAAGTTTTAGACACAAACTGACGAGTTTTAGACACTAACTGACGAGTTTTAGACACTAACGGACTAGTTTAAGACACAAACTGACTAGTTTTAGACAGTAACTGACGAGTTCTAGACGCTGACTGACGAGTTTTAGACGCTAATTGATGAGTTTTAGACACTCACTGACGAGTTTTATACACACTGATGAGTTTTAGACACAAACTGACGGGTTGTAGACACAAACTGACAACTCTTAGACAAACTGACGAGTTTTAGACACAAACTGATGAGTTTTTTACACTAACTGACGAGTTTTAGACACTAACTGATGAGTTTTAGGGCGCTTTCACACCTATCTCGTTTGGTCCGGACTTTAGGACTTTTCAGTTTGATCCGAACCTAAATTCCAGGTGTGAAAGGTGCCAAAGTAGCAAAAGACCAACAACAGTACCACAGGTAAAAGGTGTCTTGCTTGATTCATTTTGTGTAAACACGTTAAGGAAGTAACACTGAGGTCTAACAATGCAGCGTAACCAAAACAAAATGAACCAGGAAGTCCACAGGGAGATGACGTGTCCAGTAGAATTATCTTGTAAAGTCCCTTATTCCTTTTGCAGTGTGAAACCAAAACCAAATGTAGACAATGGAACAAAACACAGACCTTGGTTCAGACTTTCAGGTGTGAAAAGGCCCTTTCTCTCCTAGACCAGCAGCCTTTACTAATAAAAGAGCCATTGTTGGCCAAAATAAGAGAAAAATTGTCAAAATCGAGCCGCAAAACTTGCTTTGAATGAAAATAAAAGTCTAAATTAGTCTACCAACATGACTAATTGATCAAAAAAAAAATGAATTTTTCTTCATATATTGCATTACCCTAATGTTAATAAAAACTCGAATATTTGACATGGGCCGTTTATATTTTGGGGGTGTCCCCCTGTAGATCTCTGCATGGCTGAGTCATGTTAGACCACAAAAGGAAAGAAAAAATAAACCGTGACGTGTTTCAGCTTGTTTCCTCCTGAGGCAGTCGGGAACAAAAGAGCCTTTTTATAGCAGCAGCTACAAAGAGTTCTACAGTCACGAATCAAATTAAAACTTTCACTTTGTGTGTGAAATAATAGATGAACATTTCATAATATTAATTAACAATGCAGGAATAACTTTATATTTATGCATTGATGCAGGGAAAGTTATTATGCAATTAATAATCATGCAATATTTTATTCAAAGGTTATTATCTTTGTTTTTTTAACAATTTAAAGGACAAGGATGCTAATAGATATTACATTTGTGCGTGTTTAAAATTACAATTAAAAGTAGAACAGTCTTGTGAATAGAAGTCATATTCAAATTGATTAAATGCATTTTTTACACAACTTTCATGTGATGGAAATAAACTTTGTGACTTAATTAGTTTTGTTGAAAACACAATAATTATTCAATAGAATCATTTCATGTTTAATGCTGCAATTTTTCAGTGTTTAACCCATAAGTTTGCTACCATTACATAAGAGAATAATACAAAGACTTAAAGAGACAAATTAAATCATGGTTCTCAAACTTGGGGCCTGCGGGCCAATTGTGGCCCTCGTGACGATATTTTGTGGCCCCCACCTTGATATGAAAGTTTAATGTGAGTTTGAATATGAATATTTTATATGAATATGTCTTTTTTTGGTAATTTTGTGTTTTAAAAAAAATAATTTTGTGTCTTTTTTGATAATTTTGTGTCTTTTTTTTTTATATAATTTTGTGTTTTTTTTAATAATGTTGTGTCTTTTTTGGTAATTTTGTGTCTTTTTTGGTAATTCTGTGTCTTTTTTTGGGGTCATTTTGTGTCTTTTATGTCATTTTGTGTCCTTTCTAAGTAATTTAGTGTTTTCCTTCCAGTCATTTTGTGTCTTTTTAAAAAAATAATAATTTTGTGTCTTTTTTTAGTCATTTAGTGTCTTTTTTTGGTCATTTTGTGTCTTTTTTGTAAGTTTGTGTCTTTTTTGAGTCATTTAGTGTCTGTTTTTGGTCATTTAGTGTCTTTTTTTGGTCATTTTGTGTCCTTTTGGTCATTTTGATACTGCCTCCAGCAGCCCCCAGGTAATTTGAGTTTGAGTCCCCTGAATTAAATAGTCATATAATCCATTTTCTGAGTATTATGAGGAACATGTTGGTTTAAAAATTAAAGTTTATCATTGACCTTTGAAATAAGACTTTGATAAAACCAGTCTGACCTCGGGGTCTGTCTGATCTGCAGCCTTTGATGATATCAGATGATCTGTCAGCAGAAGCAGTCGTCACAAAATGAAAAAAGCAACTAAATTTACATAACAAAGAGTGGGATGTTATCAGCTGATGGAGATTATGAGATATGATGAAAAAGGCACAAGCACAAGGAACTTTTGTCGACTTTTTGGACTGTTTTCATTGTAAGAAATCACAACTGGAGGTTGGTCAAGGTAATAAATATAAACAAGCATACCAATATCTGCTAAATAAAACGTCAGCAAGTAATTCTTTTGTGTTTGGAAGTTGCATAATATTGTGAGGACAGAGTGAAACTAATGACTGCTGTGTGTGCTGACAGGTCCCTGCAGCTCCATGATAAAGAGAAGAACTGGCTCAGGACCAGAGAGAGGTACCACACCATGAAATCTGACTGAAGGGTCCAAAAAACCCTTGAATGGTTTCACAGGTCATGTGATATAAAGAACACTGTCTCCATCTAGTGGCGGTGGAGTTTTACTGCTGAATATATAACAGCTGACAGGTGTGAAAGCCTTCACCTTTGGAGGGACACGGCGCCATCTAGTGGATATTTTGTCGAGCTGCATTAGCACAAATGGGAAAAATATATTTTGTTTGGACAAATATAATGATAGCTGATGATAGATAACAAAAATAGCTGATGAGAGTTTAATTTAAAAGCTGATATCTAGACATTTAACATGGTTTTGTTGATAATGATTGTGATTATTATCAAGAATGTTTCCATGACTGTAGATGTAAAAATGATTAAAAAAAGACATGAAATGATCAAAAAGGACACAAAATGACCAAAAATAGATGTAAAAATGACCAAAAATAGATGTAAAATGTTCAAAAAGACACAAAATGACCAAATAATAGATGTAAAAATGATCAAAAAAGAGACAAGAAGACCAAAAAATGACACAAAATGACAAAAAAGACTCACTTTTCCCCCCAAAAAGGGCAAAATGACCAACAAAAGATGGAAAATGACCAAAAATAGATGTAAAATGATCAAAAAGACACAAAATGACCAAAAATAGATGTGAAAATGACCAAAAATAGATGTAAAAATGACCAAAATGACCAAAAAAAGGACACAAAAAGACAAAAAAGACACACATTTCCCCAAAAAAGGGCAAAATGACCAAGAAAAGACACAAAATAACCAAAGAATCTGAGGTAAATGTTCCCCAGCACAGCAGCGTTGGAGTTGGAGCTGATATCTAGACATTTAACATGGTTATATTGATAAAAACCAAAGTCATTACATTTGTTATCATTAAATTTGTCCAAACAAATGTACCTTTAGTTGTACCAGACATTAAAATGAACAAGAAACTGAAGAAAACAGAGGTGGTCTAAGGATTTTTTTCAATGACTGTAGATTAAATTTCAGAGTGAGCCACTGTGCACACACATGGAACATGCATATTAAAAGCAAGTGTATACATTGTATTCAGTCTCAACAAGCTGAGGAACATATACCAAAGTGTTGCATTGCAATACATGAGTCAAGAAACGTTGAAACCAAAAAATGTTAGATTGTCAAAATATCACTTTATTGGAGTCGTTGTGATTTCTAGTTTAAAAGAGACACTGCAATAGTACTGGCACAGATCCTAACCACTGGGTAAAACTCTATTTCTTTATGGCATTATTGTTTACGCTAAACATTTCAGACTTCATTATGCTTCACGAAGTCTTTTCCTTCCCGAACTAACTGATACTTTAATGCTAGATTGAGACATCAGACTGTAAAACACAGTCGGCTTCGTTCGTCCGTCCTCGTCTGGTCGCTCTGGATCTTCAGCACCAGTTGGGACAAACTAAAGAACTTTTACAAAAGGCGCGAAGGCACAGTTTGACTTCAGTCACACACACTATTCCAAACAAACAACACCACAAACACACACCTTCTGCACATCCTGAGCTTTAGCTGGCGTTCTTGCCGTTCCTCTTCTTCTTCTTCTTTGGTGTTTGCTTCTTGGAGGACTCGCCATTGGAGGAGGAGGATGTTTGAGGTGTTTTTTCGGAGGATGTAGCTGGTGCTTGCACTGGTTCAGCCTGGACCTTCTCAGCTTCCACTGGGACCACTGGTTGGACTACAATTTCAGCCTCTGCTGCTTCTGGTTTCAGTTCTGTTGGTGGGTTGATCTTGACTTCTTCCAGTTTGGGTGTTGGTTCTGATTCAGCAGGCTTTGGCTGGATTTCCTCTTCTGGTTTGACTTGTTGCACCTCTTTTTCCTCAACCTGGGTTGGAGCTTTTACTGCTTCTGGTTTTGTGTCTGTTGGTATCGTTTCAGAAGGATTCTCTACAGGTGTGGACGTTGCTGGCTTTGGAACCTCTTCAACTTTTTCCGGCTGTGGTTGAACTGACTCTGATTGATCTACCACCTGCTCAGGGACTGGCTCCGCCTCCTCTTTGGCCTGAGTTTTGAACTGGACGAACGCAGAAGACATCAAGTCTTCTTCAGGTTTTGAATCCTCACTCTGCTCTTCGTCGCGGTCTTTGGGCACGGCGAACAAGGAGTCTGCAAACTCCTGCAGCTTGGCCTGCTCGTCCTTCAGACGGGACATGTTGTCTGTTAGGACCTGGTCGCCCACTTGGATATCCTGGAGCTCCTGGAGCTCCTCAGGGGTCAGCAGGGCAGATTTATCAGCAGCCTCAGAGTCAGGGGTCTCTTGGACTTCAGAGCTGCCGAAGACCTTAGATGGGATGTCGGAGTTGGCCTTGCGGACGTCCTTGATCTTGCCGTAGAGGATCGCCCTCTCTTCCTGCAGAGCATTGCACAACTTCTCCAGTTTATGAATCTTCAGCACGAACACTTCGAACTCTTTGCTTTTCTCGGTTCTCTGGAACAAATGGAGAAAATTAGGAAAATTAGTTATGTAATGAGAACAAAAGTTATCAGATGGAGATCTCTTTGGGATACTGAGCTTCTATCAAGACTGTACAAAACCCCCAAATGGTCAACAGAACTTTTCTGGGTTCTGGCAATTTGACATGAGCCCAAGGATCTACTATGTTACTGAAAATTGTTTTAACAGACATTTACTGTAGCTCTCTTTCACAATCACAGTCTATCATATTTACATGTAATGTAGCAAGAAAATGCCTTTGATCATATTTGTCCATGGGACTGAAATATGCGCCAACAATAGAGAGCAAAGATTTTACGGTTACGTTGTAACCCTGGTTCTCTGAGTGAAGAGACTATCTCTCCACTCCGTTACATATTTCATACGTACACGGTTGCTGGAGAGATAGTCTTGAGACGGTAGAGAACATATGGTTATTTTGTAACCTTGGTTCTCTGAGTGAAGATAGTCTCGAAACGGTAGAGAACGTATGGTTACTTCACAGAATATAAAGAAATGCATTCAATTAAATGATAATTTTCTGGTTGGTGTCCATGGGCTCTTTAAAAACAAAACAAAAGGCACATTTGGCACCAAAAAAGGTCAAATTTAATGTAGTTTTAATGTGCTAAGACCCATCCACGCTGGCTAACTTCAGTCTTCAATAACATATTTAAATTCATAATTTGTAAAGGCTGCTCACATACTGGGAATTTGTTTAGGAATTAACAGTTTATAAGGACTAATATATGTGACTCTAAGTTTTTCTACTTTAAGGGACACGACTTGTAATGGGCTTTTAGGCAACATTTCTTCATTTCCCCAGAGAAGATTGGTCAGCACACATGATCAATTTTGTGACAATACAGGTGAAATATCCTTATACACATACCTCCTCAATCATGGTGGTCAGAGCTTTATTGCAGGTCTCAAACCTCGTCTTCCACAAATTTGACTCTTTCTCCATTTTCTTCATCTTGTCATTCATCTAAAAGGAAAACAGTTCAGAGTCACAACATGTGAACATAAAGTCAGAGTATTAGTTGGAGGATGTGGACAAGTTTAAGAGGGATACGTTTCACACATTTGGATGGTCACCACCTACATTATCCATCTCGTTCTTGAAGCGGACGTAGATCTCGTTGCTTTTGGCCAGCGTCGTCTGGAACTCGTCAAACTTCTGACCGTAGAGCGTCAGCTGTGGACGGAAAAACAAGAGTCAGACTGAAGCAATTATAAATTATAAATAATATTCAAATCATGTTTGGTTCCAACTAAACACAAGAACTCATATGTCCAGATTTAAGTTCTAGAGTTCTCTTGAACTTGAACAAACTATTCAGTTGTGTCTTGACTTTATTGCCAAAAGAGGAACTTTAATTTGGAATACGTATCTTAAAACTGACAGTTAATGAGACTACTTTACTGTGATCATTCTTCAGTCATTATAACTTTACTTTGGTGGCATTAAAATATGCAACTCTCCTTTTTATTTACACAAATTGAAAAGAAATAAAGTCATAAAAACACACGTGCTAAACAGACAGGACGGCAAAATAGCATCATTGTGTGTTTAAAGGTCCAAAACCAGATTTTTGCTCTTAATCTGTGCAAACATGAGGTTTGTGATAATGATAGTAATGACCGAGCCTCTTAGTGATAAATTACAGATTGCATCGGTCATTAATTACGAGCCTGACTCCCTGCTGGAGGCCATTAATCATTCACGCTCTCATGGTTCTGCTTCGGGCGCTGCACATTAGGGAGTTTCACCTAATGTTCACTTTAAACTCAGCGGTCGTCTCTTTAAACAATATTTACAAGAAGAGAGTAATAATAGACATTCTCGTGCTGACAGTGATGAACAAATGTTGGTTACAATGATGTTAAACTGGACTGCAGTTCCAGTATGTTTCTGCTCATTCAGAACATTTCTATTGTAGAGCTTTAGTAACAGATCAGAGGGTATGGACCTACGTTGTATTAACTTAACTTAAATGGTAAGTCCATTGTCTTTGGGTTAATTTCTTTAGACTAAACTTAAAATATGTCATAAAATAGAACCAGACCAGAGGGTATGGGCCTGCATTGTGTTGCAGCATAACAAATTAAAACTTCACTTAAATAATAATTACAGGGTCTTTGGGTGTATTTCTTTAGACTAACCTTTGAAACTATGTTTAGAACTTCATATTTAAGAGAAAACTGTTTTTGAATTAACTGAAGTCATAAAAATATGTCATAAAATAGTAACATAACAGAGGGTATGGACCTGCATTGTCTTGCAGTTTTACTTTCAGTGTTAAAAAACACAATTTAATTCACCGCTAGTGTATTTAGATGGATGTTAAAATCTCAAATCCTGAATTAAATATAATACGAATGGTGATGGAAGTTATGTCATGAATTCTTGAATGAACAAGCTTTGAACATTTATTGAAATTGTACATTTTTTCCATATTTATGGGTTTTTAAATGGTAATTCCAGTGTCTTTGGCTTTATTTATTCAGACTAAACTTTGAAACTGTATTTAGAATTTAATATAGTTTTTGAGTTAACTGAAGTCATAAAATCCCATTAATTATAAAGCTTTAGTAAGAGAACAGAAGGTATGGGCCTGCGTTGTGTCGCTGTTGAACTGTCAGCATCACAAATTAGTACTTAACTTTATTGGCAATCCAAGTGTCTTTGGGTTTATTTCTTCAGACTAAACTCTGAAACTGTGTTGAGAAGTGAATATAGTTTTAGAGTTAACAGAGAAATCCCAATAATTGTTCAGATTTAGTAACAGACAGAGGGTATGACCCTGCGTTGTGTTGCAGTTTTACTTTCAACATCACACATTAAAACCTAACTTAAATGGTAATTTAAGCGATTTTTTTTTGGTTTATTTCTTTAGACTAAACTTTGAAACTGTGTTTAGAACTTCATATTCAACAGAAAACATAGTTTCTGAGTTAACTGAAGTCATAAAATATATCATAAAATAGTAACAGAACAGAGGGTATGGACCTGCGTTTTATTGTCAGGCTCACAAATTAAAATTTAACTGGTAATTTCAGTGTTTTTTGGTTTACTTCTTTAGACTAAACTTTGAAACTGTGTTTAGAAGTGAATATAGTTTTAGAGTTAACAGAAAAATCCCAATAATTGTTCAGATTTAGTAACAGACAGAGGGTATGACCCTGTGTTGTGTTGCAGTTTTACTTTCAACATCACACGTTAAAACTTAACTTAAATGGTAATTTCAGTGTTTTTTGGTTTATTTCTTTAGACTAAACTTTGAAACTGCTTTTAGAATTAAATATAGTTTTAGAGTTAACAGATAAATCCTAATAATTGTCCAGCTTTAATAACAGACAGAAGGTATGAACCTGCATTGTGTCGTTGTTGAACTGTCAGCATCACAAATTAGTACTTAATTTATTGGTAATCCCAGTGTCTTTGGGTATACTTCTTTAGACTAAACTTTGAAACTGTAGTTGTAGAAGTTAATATAGTTTTTGAGTTAAAAGAGAAATCCCAATAATCGCACAGCTTTAGTAAAAGACAGAAGGTATGGGCCTGCGTTGTGTTGCAGTTTTACTTTCAACATCACAAATTAAAACTTAACTTAAATGGTAATTTCAGTGTTTTTTGGTTTATTTCTTCAGACTAAACTTTGAAACTGTGTTTAGAAGTTAATATAGTTTTTGAGTTAACAGAGAAACTCCAGTAATTGTCCAGCTTTAGTAACAGACAGAAGGTATGAGCCTGTGTCAGCCTGTCTCTGTGTGTCCACCTGTCCTGACTGTCAGCATGTTGGTCCTCTCAATGAATATTCACCTGTGTCTGCATCAAAGTCCCCTGTTCTCTGAGTGTCTTAGCCTGCAGTTTCCACTCAGCAGCCTGAACCAGTAACTGGTTAGAAGAGAACAGACGGAGACACATTACAGACGGTTCTTTACCTTCTTCTTCATGGCCAGCTCCTGCTCCTTCATAGCGAAGCATTTCTTTGTTTTTTCAATAGCCTCCCTAAGCAACTACGGCGACAGAGACAACACACAGTCAATCTGGGCGCCGTCCAAACAGTACGGGTCAAAAACAAGAGACTACTACTGAAAACAGTGTTCAACAAGGATAAAAACATGCAATTATCTATGTTGATTAACTTTGAAATCACATCTGTAATGCTTATAAGATTCACAGATTCAGTTTACAGTAAAACACATTCGTGAAACATAATAAAATCAAATAAAGACAAATATGAAATGGCTTTAAATGGAAGAGATAAATATAATTATTGATAAACAGTGATAAAGTTCTATGTGGATGATATTAACCGCTACATTCAAGCTGTAATGGCACACTGTGTTTCTAAATAAAGAGGTTATACTTAATCCTGTGCACAGACAGATTTGAAATGTATATATTTTTTAAAAGATCACCGAAAAAAAAAACAACCTTTATGGTATCACTGTAAAACCCAATCTTGCTTGTTTGTTATTATATCTAATTTTTCCTTTTCAATACAACAAAGATTTGTGCAAAAAGTAATTTTAACTTCAAATACTGAGTCATTTCAGTTAACACCACTGTCTTTGTTGTCTTGACCTAAAATTATTTTGTATCATGGACACTCAAATATTTTAGTTGAAACAACAATTTGGGTTTTAAAGTGTAGAAATAAACTGTAAAAACAACAGCTTCATTGTGGAAATCTGAACTTTCTGACAGTCCTCGAACAGATTATCAATTATGAAACTTTCCGTTATAAAAAGTGACCAAAGCTAAACTTAAAATATTGATATTTCTATATTGGCATGTGTACGTCTTTATGACTGACAGTAGAAAAGAATAATAATAAGAAGCACTCACGTATTCCTTCTCCCTCTTGTGTCTTTCCTCGGCCTCCGTCAGCTGAGCGTTGGCCTGCTGCAGCTTGGCTTCGGTCAGTTTGTACTGCAGCTCACGGTGCTTGTTGAGCTTCTCCAGACTCTGCACAGAGAGAGGAACAGTGATATGAAGACTCTTCACATGTTTTCTTGACATTCTCTCTGTTTTTACCCATACTGACTGAATATTTACCCTTTGTCTGCTCTTAGGCTTGCAAGAAAACTGCAGCCTCCAAAAAAACTGACTTATTGTCTTATTTCACAGTTTTGTGGGTTGGAAGTCACATATATATATATATGTAAATGTGTGTGCACAAGATCAGAAGAAGTGAGATTACACAATATGTCCCATTTAATATAAAGAGTCTAAATTGTTTTGTTTTTTTAAATTAATGGATTAATAGTTTGGTCTGTGAAGCTTCAAATCCCCAAAAGTTTGGATGTTGTCTAAATAAAACAGAATGCATGGAATAGAATATAATATATTTCATGTCCAATGTGCATTTAGAAAAAATAAAAAATAAACATGGTTTAACACCTTTCATGGACTTATATTTTTATGAGAAAAGAGTAGAAAATGATTCCCTAAAGCCAGCATTAACATTTTCTAATGACTTTTTTTTTCTCTGAACAAGAAACCAAAAGTCAAAGAAACATTCACATTTGTAAAATTGATGATGAAAATATTTGTTGATTCATGTTTTTTATCAATCAACTAAAGGAAACTGACTCATCAATTTATTTCTAAAAGTGAGAGATTAAAAAGTTTTCTGCATTAAATGTAGATGAAAAATTAACTAATATTTAACATGTATACACAGTTCACTATATTATTTTAATTTAAATTGTAATAAAGCCATACTTCTATAGCACAGTTGTAAAAATGGGTGTTTATTGGTGATTAAAATATATTTTATGTGTTTTAAAGGAAAGTCAGCAGCTTTTTATAAAAAAAACTCAACAAAAGAAAACAACAACTTGCATCTTCTTTTCAGTTTTGTCTCGGTGGCTCATTAATAATAATTGACTTGTTCACTGCAGAGAATCAGTTCAGAGGACGTTAACAGTGTCTCCTGCTCTGTGCAGAGCTGCTCTCTGTGACCTTTGACCCCTCACCTCCTCCCTCATCTCACACTGGTTCATGAGACTCTCCAGCTTGCCGGTCAGGTTGCTGTTCTCCAGACACAGCTTGTCGTTGCGGCTGCTGTGCTGCTCGATCTGAGCCTGGATCTCCGTCAGCATGGCCTGGAAGTGGTCCGTCATGTCCTTCCTCTTCTCCTCGTCCTCCCTGCAGCGCTGCATGGTCCGCTCCTGCAGGAGCAGGAGGCGTTAGACTCTGAGGACTTCAGCATCAGCAACTTTACTTTATACACAGAGACAGACGTACGGTGAGAGCGTTGTAGTGTCCCTGCAGCTCTCTGCACAGATTCTCCAGCTTGCTGCGAGCTGCGATGCTGCAGCGACTCTCCTCCTGCAGCTGCAGACGTTCCTCCAGCAGGACCGACAGACGCTGCTGCAGAACATTCAGCTTCTTCTCATCACTCCGCCGCTGGACGCCCTGCACACACACACACACACACACACACACACAGACACACAGACACACACACACACAGACACAGACACAGACACAAAGTCAGTAAGGGTGTAATCTGAATATGAGCCGTCCTAGCCGTCTTTTGTCGGGACTTTTTTAGTCCCTGTAGAAGAGCAGGGTCTTTTTCTCCCCTGAAAACAGCCTGGTTACTGATTGGATAGAACACTAAGCAGGATGTGATGTAGAACTCGACGCCACAACAACACACGCCATTTGTAAAAGCTAGCGAAGCAGTGTTGGCAACTTAGCAACTTTGTTGCTATATTTAGCGACTTTTTGACTATTTTTCAAAAAAGCAACTGGAGACAAATCCAGCGACTTTTTCTGGTGTTATTGGAGACTTTTGGAGACTCGTTCTTACTCTTCTTAACGTTAAGAATCAGCAGAGACGCTGTGCATAATTAGCCATGCTGCTTTGTTTATGATCAGCTGCTGATGTTGTGCACAGTTAGCGATGGCGGCCACAGTTGCGTCTCCCGTGTTTAATCAGTTGCGTATGTGATCACGGTTGTTGCTAAGTGATTACGTGGCCTGAGACTTTCCTGGTAGCCACTCTTCCCCCTAAAGCAAACACGGCTATTGTGATCTCAGACAGGAAACACTCGCTGCAGCTTTGAAAAGTCTCCTTGTTTGATAATAAAACCTCCTCACCAGCTCGGCGTATTTCCTGACCACGTCCTCCAGTTTCTGCTGTGGAGACGAGAGCTTGTTGAGAGTCTTCATGATGAGACAGATCTCTGCAGAGAGACAAAGACAAGCAGGATTTTACTTTCTTAAAAACAGTATCACATAAAACTCCTGACTTGATTCATATAGCATATTGTGTGTTTTACTTTGTTTTGAGTAAATATTTTTTTGGAATATACATGCTGTCCATTTAATGTCGCAGACTGTGAACGATATATCAACCTCTTCTATGAAAAGAATTCCAAATTCCTTCAACTATTACTTAATATAAATATGGTGATTATAATTATTAAGTTAATTATTAATCAGTGTTCCAAATTGATAGTTTAGTAACTTTACGAGACTAATTTAGGTGAATTGGCTACATTTTTCTCTGTTTTACAGAATGGTGCCCCGATCGAGATGACTTAGATTAAATCAAGTCATATCATTAATTATAATTATTTATGATAATTATTAATAATTCTGATAGACATTAATAAACACACTTTTGAAGCACATTCTGTACAAACATGCAGCTCAAAGTGACTCACAATGCTTTTTTGCAACTTAAATTAAACATCACTTAACATGATAATCTTTAATATTCCCGGATGTACTTTCTGGAGGACATCTTTATTAATTTGTTAATTTTTCAATGTGCACTACAGTGAAAACAGAACAAGTGAAGACAAGAAAATGAAGCAAAGAAAAGACAAAAGCACACAACACAGAGGAGATTAAAACTGAAACATATGTGTATAAATTACGTAATATATGAAAGAAAATGACATAAGATTGATCCAAACATAGGCAAAACCAAACAAAAACGAATCGAATAAAAACAGACAACAATAATTAAAGTTTTGCGAGTCGTCACATGTTCCTCACCTGTCTCCATGGCAACAGGGATGTCATCTCTTGGCTCCTTGGTCATGTTTTCTGTCTCCATCTCCATCAAAGTCTGACACAACAACAAAAAAAACAACAACAACAACAACACAGGTTACAGCACACGTTAGATAAATAAATTACTTTATGGCTGACGTCAGCTGACCGACCTGTCTCTCCAGCAGCGCCGCCGCCGAGCCGTGGTCGCTGATGATGTCATCGAGACGCTTCCTGAACTCCTCCATGGAGTCGATGCTGTCGGAGGAGGAGGAGGAGGAGGCTGCAGGAGGTGCTGCAGCTTCTCCTGCAGGGCTCTCAGGGTCCATGTCGGCCTGCGGGGGCGTCAACACTTCAGCTGCTTTCAGCGACGTCTCCATCCTCAGAGACCTGAAATTATATTTAGTAATGGTTGAAGGAATACTTTTCATAGAAGAGGTTGATATATCGTCCACAGTGTACAACATTAAATGGACAGCATGTATATTCCAAAAATATATTTATTCTAAAACACACCACGCATTGATTTAATGCAGAAAGACTTAAAGCACGATTAACTTTAGTGGATTATATCACTTTTTATTACTTTTTATTACTGTTTTTTCTGAGGTTTTGTTTTAATCTCACCTGATCAACTTCCTTCCATCTTTGTATCGGTTGTTTTATTGTGCAATAATAAATAACCAATTAAAACAAAATTACACCTGCAACAAGTCGAAGGTTTGCTTCATGTGGATGTGATTGGGTCCAAGTTTCTGGTTGGTTGTTTTGTTTCGAATAAAACAAATATTTTATTGAATCTTTAAGGATCTGTGACTTTTTTAATGGGGGAAACATTCTACACTGTAAAAAATTGGTCAAATAATATCTGTATCAGTTTTTTTAGTTTTTAGTTTAATTTAAAATAATGTTAAGAGGCATTTTTTGTCGTTTTTTTTAAATTTATTAATTTTTTACAGATTTTATCATTATTTATTTTAAGTTTTTTTTTAAATGTTTTACTGTAAGAAAACAGAAAAGTTTTACATATAATCCACTGCAATTTAACACCCAAGACCATAAGTAATTAAATAATTATACTTTTTTAATTTATTTTTTTTAAATTTTATTTCCTACATAAAGCACTCACGTGGCAAACCACAGAAAAGGGGAAAAAATAAACAAATGGCACAGCACAGCACGCATAAATAAATAAATAAATAATAAAACAAAAAATATTGTATAATAATTATACTTTTTTAAACAAATTATTATTAGTAGTATTAATATTATTATTGTTCAATTGCTTAATGTTCTTGAATGTTAAATTCCAGTAAATTATATGAAAATGAAATTAAAAAAATATATTGCTGCATGTAAAATTAAAGAAACTTTACAAATACAGTAATTTTCTGTAAAATCACTCTTTTTTTACAGTGTAGAATCAGAGGCTTTAGAAACAAATCCAATCTTTTTATTCCCAACAGCTGAGATTATTGATTGTATAAATCTTTCTGAGCCAGAACAAACTGAAATTTTCTGCCTTTGACCGAACTTAAGAAATGTCCAGATTTACATGAAGTTCACTGTTAGTATTTGTTGATTTGTTGACCTTTGGTTGAGTGCCTCCTTGTGGCCAAAAAGTCAACACAAGCACTACAAACATCAACAATCTTTATATGTAATATAATCTGTTTTTTCATGTTACGGAGTTTAACGACCACTGAAGCTCTGAGAGGTTTCTAACAACACGTCACACATTTAATCTGGTTTTTCGTGTGTGTGTGTGTGTGTGTGTGTGTTTGTGTGTGTGTGTGTGTGTGTGTGTGTATGTGTGTGTGTGTGTGTGTGTGTGTGTATGTGAAGGCTGCCAGCATATCTGTTCAGTTAAAATTAGCCTCATGAACACACACACAGACCCACACACACCTGTTAGAGACTATCTATTCAGAGAGCGTCCAAATATGGTCACACTGACACACACACACACACACACACACACACACACACTCACTCAAACCACTCACATATACACAGACATACACGCACACACATTAACACTCGTGCACAAACTCACACACACACACAAACACACACACACACACACACACACACACACATAAACTCATATAAACACACACACACACATTGTGAAACAGGAATGTGTGTGTATCTATTCTGTCTTCTACCTGCGTCATGTTTTAAGCCCCCCCCCCCCGCTGTGACAACCTCCTCAATCAAACTTAAGCCCCGCCCCTCTAAGTTGTCCAGCCAATCACAGCCCTCTGCTGCATCTCCAGCTGTCACACATCAAAATAAACAACTTGTCATAATATTTTTACCTCATAATTAGATTCTCCAAATATCAAATAACTCCAAATCACAACCAGCATGAGGAAATAAATATAATAAATCAATAATAAAGATAATAATAATAATAATAACAATAAAGCTGGAAGTGTTGAACTAAAAGTTGCTGATGTGGATCCAGCTGTTGTGAATTTGACAGTTTATTGAACTTTTATCAACAGAAAAACAAGTTTTTCCATAGATTAATATGTAATCCTTGGAATAAGGCTTACTGTAAAATATTTTTTTTATTATTTTTTACATTATTTTATATTATTTTTAAAGGCATTTTGCTTCCAAAGCATCAGTTTGTTGGTAAAATAAAAGGAAAAAATTAGGAATTATCGTCAAAATGAGCACAAATAGCTAAACATAGAAAGAAGTAGGTGGAATAAAAGATAAAAATAAGATTTGACATCAAGAAGTGACATAAAAACAAGACGTAAATGTTTAAAATCAAGATTTAAATCTGAATAATGACACAGCGTCTCATCTTAAGGACACACCACATACAAAATTATCAAATTTAGAGAAATAAGCCTTTAAATATGACTAATATTAAGTTTTACAGGCTGAAGTGTTGAAGTGAAGACAGTGTTTGAGTGTGACGGAGCAGAATATTTACAGACGGTGACAAAGCAACTAACGGCGGCCATGACAGATCTTCCATGTGTGCGTCACATATTACAACAATATATTTATAATAAACAGTCATAATAATCACATATTATCCATAAACCACCAGCAGATCAATGAAACACCTTTAAGGACTAAAAACGTATTTAACACAACAAACGTAGAAGAAAAAGAAGCTCAAAGAGTCAAAGACGACACGTCTGTTGTTGTATTTCAGCAGAAAACATGAAGAAGAGTTTAGAGAAAGATTTAAAAAGAGAAAGAGAAGAAGAAAAGTCTTACCGGTTCACAGGAGAGAAGACACAGAGAGAAGAGAGGAGGAGGAGCAGGAGGAGCAGGAGGAGAGGAGGAGCAGGAGGAGCAGGAGGAGCAGAGGGAGGACCAGCTGAGGGTCTGGGACAGCTGACCCCCAAAATAACCACGGCACAGCCACAGAGTGTGTGTGTGTGTGTGTGTGTGTGTGTGTGTGTGTGTGTGTGTGTGTGTGTGTGAGTGCTACAGGAGCTTCCTGACTAACATTTGGAAATATGTGATGCAAGAGAGTAAATTATTTATTTGTTATTATCTATTTCCATGTTAAAGGTTTTGTTTTTGTTTATTTATTTTTTATTTTTATTATTCATTTTTTGTTAAAGGTTTGTTTTTTATTATTTTTAATTTTCTATATTATTTTGTTATCTATTTCCTTGTTAAAGGTTTAGTTTTGTTTGTTTTTTATTCATTTTTTGTTAAAGGTTATTTTAATTATTTTTCTTTGTTAAAGTTTTTTTTTTTAATTTTCCTTGTTAAAGTTTGATCTTTTCTCTGGTTTTACTCTTTTGTTTTTTTTCCTTTAAAAAGGGTAGGGTTTTTTTTTTTTTTTTTTTTTTTTTTTTTAAATGTATCCTTGTTAAAGGTTATCACCTGGTTTATTTTATTTTATTTTATTTTTTATTGTTTTTTATATTTCTTGTTTAAGCTTTTAGTCTGTATGATTTTTTAAAATTTTTGTCTGGATAAAGTTATATTTTTCCATTCAAGTTTTTTTTTTTACTTTTTTTTTTTTTTACTTAAATTACATTTTTAATGTAAAAACAAAAACAACAAAATAAAATCTGATTTAAAAAAACATTTTTTTTTTAAACTTTCAGTGAAGAATTGTAAATATTGGTTCAAAATCTAACATTTTAGAGATAAAATGAGTTCTATATTTAATACTAAATATATTTAACCTTTGATCTCTGGTTTTTCTGGCCAATCATGACGTCAGAAATCAGTCATGTGACCTCAGAGTGTGTTCCTGTCTGACTCCCCACGCTGCTGTAATCTATCATCACTAACACTCCTCATCTCATTATTCACAGTTACAGAATAATCAGATTATGATCAGATCGCCTCAGGACGCCTCGCTCTACATCTGTAGATCTATAGATCTGTTAGTCTCTACACGTATCAGATCTCAGTGAAGTCAGTCGTTTGTTCTCAGGGTTTTCTAGGAAACACTTGTTGTGCATTAATCCTCTTTTCATGAACAACATCACACTTTATTTCAGACAGGAAACTACAGATTTGAGACGATCAAGTGCACTGTAATCAATTATTCTGTAGACATTTCATTTCCTTTAAATATAAATGCGTCCTTGATTTTGAGGCAGTTGTTTCAGTAACTTTAATATAAAAATGTTTGAGATAGAATCTACTTATTTTGATCACATTAAATATAATCTTTATGTGTATGTAATTTATAAATCAAGAGAATTCTGAATGACTCCAACACAATAGAATTAGTCCGTTTTTAATTGACAGGCACTTTCTGTTAAGTTGTTATTAACTCAACTTGTAACGTAGTTAGATTTAATTAATAATATTGCGTGCAATCTGTTGCCTCATTTTATTGAGTCGCTATTGTTTATCTCTTTTTATATTTTATAATCAGATTTTATGACCTTAAGGAGAGACATGTGATGCCTCAGATTCAGAGATAAATGGTTTTCACTGGATGCAAAATGCAAATGATTTAAATATTAAATATTTAATTGATATAAAGTAGTGTGTGAGGAGTTAGAAGCAGCTGATTTGTTCCAGTGAGGAGCTCAATCTGCAGGACGGGAAGAGAAAAAGAATAATATGAAGCAACATCGCCCTCTTGTGGTCTTATATAATAATATATAATCTAATATATAATCTATCTATCTATCTATCTATCTATCTATCTATCTATCTATCTATCTATCTATCTATCTATCTATCTATCTATCTATCTATCTATCTATCTATCTATCTATCTATCTATCTATCTATCTATGTCTGTCTAAAGGGAAACAGTTATATAATAATTTCACACAAACATGCATTAAAATGTAAATCCAGCTACTCATTAACCATATGAAGCACATTGTTATTATCTATAAAAATTACAAATTACAAAATATTTCCTAAATTCAGTTATATGTAACATATAAACAATATATAACAGTGACTTGTGATGTTAAATTGTTTAATTTTGGTCTTTACAGAATTCACAGTTTGTATCAAAAACCACAAATCTTCAGATAAACTGTCAACAGGACAGTTTTAACTGTGTTTATGTCTTAAAAAGACAAACCAAAACATGAATTATTTGCAGTTTGTTGGTGCAGAGTGATGGATGCTCACACAAACAGTCTCTAACAAAGTCTACACTTCCAATTTTTTGCAAATTTCTAATTTTAATGCATCATAAATATTCTTTGTCTCACATTCTTTAATGAGCGCTGAACATGAAACCCTCTTTGTTTCCAACCTGGACAGCTCTGTAGTTATGTACATTTTACATGATTTATTTGAACATTTTATGAGTTATCCGGTACTGCATTTCTTTTCTGGTGACAGTTTCTGCAGTGAAACACAGTAAACCTGACTGTGACTCTGATAGTCTGACAGTAATTCTTGTTTCTGGCACCAGTTCTTGGCTTTAAACATCTGAAAAATAAACTTGCACCACTCAAAATAAATGAATAAATGTTTGTGTTGCAAGTGTTGAAGTGAAATGATAATATTTCTGCAGGATGTGTGAAGTATCACATCAAACTAAAAGACTGTTGTTTGACACAGTTTGATTCTCTTGTGTGAGTGTCTTAATGAGGTGAAACATAAGGAGACTGAGAGTTTTTTGATAAAAACAAAGTTAGTGTTGAGTCCTGCAGACTATAACTAATATATTATTATTATTATAAAGCTGCACATTAGAGACGTTTTCTTGCTTTTAATGAATAATAATCATTATTATTATTATGACTACAGCAGCTGGTAATTTGTAATTTATTTATTTCAAAACAGGGACAGCACACAATAAAACATTAATCTTATAGAGAATATGTATTGTGCTAGCAGGTTCTAGCAGATTGCTATTTTCCACCTGTAGTCCCTTGATGGAACATTACATAAAAAATGAGTATAAAAAAAGAAAATGATTAAGTAAAATTACAAAACAAGGCAAAGAGACAATATATAAAATAGATAAATAGATGGTGATGTAATCTATGGAGACAGCAGGGGGCAGCAGAGAGCCATACACTCATTCACTGTGTGTGTGTGTGTGTGTGTGTGTGTGTGTGTGTGTGTGTGTGTGTGTGTGTGTGTGAAAGGTGAGATAGGACAAGTGTGTGGGAGTGAAAGAGAGCAAACATAAAAAAGATGTGATTGTCACTCACTCTCTTTTATTATATATGAACACACACACACACACACACACACACACACACACACACAGGTTCTCTTTTTATATTCTGTGGTCAGAAAGCTGAATGTTAACACTTCGTCTTTCTCCCACCAGGTTTAAAACGTGTGTTTTCATTAAAAGATCGCCAATAATAAAATATTTATTATAGAAAGAAACTGTAATAACAGACGTTATCGCCAGAGTTTGAACTTTCCGACGGTCCTTGAATATATCATCAGTTATAAAAAGTGTCCGTTACTTGTGTTAAATGTTGATATTAGTGTCAGAATGTCTTTATTCTAATGTGTCATTTAAAATAAATCAGATCCTGTTAAAAACATTAAATTCTGCTCAGAGACACTGAGAAGACTTCAATATGTGGAGAAAACTTTTTATCATAATTTCTTGTCTTTTTGGAAATGTTGTGTCTTTTTTTTGTCATATTGTGTCTTTTGTGTCTATTTCTGGTCTTTTGTGTCTTTTTTGTTTCTTTTTCTGGTCTTTTGTGTCTTTTTTGGTTATTTTGTGTCTTTTTTAGACATGTTGTGTCTTTTGTGTTTATTTCTGGTCTTTTTTTTCTTTTGTGTGTCTTTTTTGTGTCTTTTTCTGGTCTTTTGTGTCTTATTTGGTAATTTTTGTCACTTTTGGTAATTTTTGTCACTTTTGGTCATTTTGTGCCTTTTTTTTGTAATATTTTATACAACATTCACGACACTCGTAGACACTTGGAATAGTGTTTATATATAAATTCCATTTTATTTTGATTTTTTAAATATAATCTATCACAGAAAATGCATTTTATTATTTTTCCTGGTTTCTGTCATTCTAACTGTGTTATTCTGCACAAAGACTGTATGATTGTGCTGATCCCACAGAGCTGCAGGACTTCATAGATTCATACAGATATATTATATATATAGTGTTGCAGTGATAGGAGCTTTTCTCAGCTGTGACCAGTCACAGAGTTTCTGGTTGCAGCAGCTAAAGATAAGTAGTTAAATTGACTCATTATGCATCCGGTTCGTTAATTCCTCCTGGTTTTTACGAGCCTCACAGCCGCAGTGGATCAGGACCCAACGAGTCTCTTTAACACAAAAACACCAAATATTCTCCCTGATCTTCTTGTTTTCTTATGTAGCTCTCATAGAGTCATTATTATTAAACTGAGTGTTTACTAAGCAGCTAAAAGTCCTTTTAGGTCAGGGACGGCTCTAGCCCAAGTGGTGCCCTAGGCCAGATTATTTAAATAATTGTGTGTCTTTTTTAATAAGTTTGTGTCTTTTTTGGTAATTTTGTGTCTTTTTTAAATAATTCTATATCTGTCTATAGAATAATTAACTGACAAGTTAATTCACAGAGAAGCACAGCTGGAGACGCTAACAAAGTTAGAGACAAGAGAGACAATGAAAGTGCAAACCCCGCGAAAAATGTGCTTAACTGCACAAAACGGCATTTAAATAAAGATTGGGACTTCTTCTCCTCCTCTTTTCTTCTCTTTGACGGCCGTTTCATCTTGCAAGATTTATCAAAACATAACGTGTCTGTCACTGGACGTGAGCTGACCTCTGTGACAGCGGTCTGACCGTCTTAAGGGGGGCAAGGCAATGACCACACATCACGTGACTCAGCACCACAAGTGACAAAATGTCATTGTTTATCTGTTTCTTTATTTAATATATTAATATTTATTATTTTCAAGACAGAACACAAAGGTAGAGCGACAATGGGCATCGAAAATTATGATTATTTATTTATTTTTCTTCTTTGTTGTAGGTACTAAAACAACAGAAACACTCGTGACTCGAGTCAGATCTCCAGCTGACAGTTTCTGTTGTGTTCTGCTTCCTGCTGTGATTCTCTGAGCCGTTAATGTTCAGAAACTCGTGTTCTGGACTTGATATGAATATTTAATATCCTCCTGTATGTTCTCTTCATGTTGCTTGTGACATAAGATTCATATGATGTTTAAGTTTGTACACTGTGTACTTTTTTTTTACTTTAAGTGCAAATACCATAAAAAGTTATTTATTTATTCATTTATTTATTTAAAATTAATTATAGTATTTAATTATAGTTAATATAGTTAATATAATGGGACATTATCATTTGTTTTTTATAGTATTTTTAATTGCTTAATGGTTTTGAATGTTAAATAATAGCAAATTCAATGTAAAAATACAAAAGAATAAGCATCATATTGCTGAATGAAAAATTAAGAGAACTTTTTGTTTATTTATCTATTTTTTACAGTAAAACCTAAAATTTAGTGTAAAAAAATTGGAAAAAATATTTATAAAAAAATCAAAAACAAGCACTTATCCTATTAAAGTAAAATAAATACATTACATACATATATATATTAAATAGGCTTACAGATATTTCCAGTTTGTAACTGTATTGTTTTAACAAATTATCTGTAAAATAACTAAAATAAAAAAAATGTTTTTTGTGAAAAAAATCATTCAAATTAAAGTAAAATAAATAAATTATTATACAGATAAGTTAGTTCAAATAATTTTAAATATGCCTACATATATTTACTGCATATTGTCTGTATTTTAAAAATATATAAATTAGCTGTTAAATAATAATAATTAAATAAGTTATTCGTGATTATTTGACTGTTGTTTTTGCTTTATTGCAGCCAGACTTTTTACAGTATTTTTGTCATTTTTAAATGTATTTCCCAGTGCAGGTCAGTGGTTATTTATGTTGTTTAGAAGACGTAAAGATCAGAGAGGAAACCCGCCAGACGAGACGAGGGATTCTCCACGAGGAGAGAGAGAGAGAGAGAGAGAGAGAGAGAGAGAGAGAGAGAGAGAGAGAGAGAGAGAGAGAGAGAGAGTCCTCTGATCCCCCCCTCCTCCTCCCCCATAAGGCCGTGTGATCCCTTTCAAAATAAAAGCTTCCCAGGAGTCAGTGTGGTTTTTAAAGCTTCTCTGTGATCTGATGCTGTCACACTCTTCTTCTTCTTCTCTCTCTCTCTCCCTCCTCCCTCTCTCTCTCTCTCTCTCTCTCTCTCTCTCTCTCTCTCTCAATTCCCTTTTCCCAGTCTTGTTTCTTTTCTTTCCTTCCCTTTCCTCTTTCTTCCTCCAGTCATTCCTCTCTCCTTATCCATCTTTCCTTCTCCTCTTCTCCCCTTCCTCTGTCCACCTCTCCTCCTTTCACTTCCATATTATTCTTTACTTTTCCTTTCTTCCTTCCATCTCTCCTCTCTCCTCCTCCCTGCATCCTTCTCTCCCCTCCTTAGTTTTTATGCTTCCTTTCTATCCTCGTCTTTCCTTTTTTCCTTCCTTTTCCTCTTTTTATTCCTTCTGTCCTCCCTCCATCCTCCTATTTTCTACCTCTCTCCTTTCTTTAGTTCTTCTTCTCTCTTTCCTCTCTTCTCCCTCCATCATTTTCTCCTCTTTCTGCTCCTTCTCTCACTCTCTCTACCTCTTTTCCCACATAAATCTAACAAAAATGTCTCTTCTGTCTCCCTCTGCCCTCTAACACTCACCTGGCTTCTCCTCCTCCTCCTCCTCCTCCTCCTCCTCCTCCATTATGTCCAGGTCTTCCTCCATCCGGGTAATAATGGACTCTAATGTTCCTCTGAGTCTCTTTGATAACTGAGACACTCAGGAGAAAAGGCTTTTATTTGTTCACCTCCCACTCGGAGCATCAGGAGATGTGAGGAGGTGAAACTTCTTTGTTCCGCTCCGAGGTCAGAACACTTTTGTGTCTCCTCCTTCTCTCTGGGAGGTTCTCCTGAACTCTGAGTGGTCCCTGGTCTGAGTCTCGGTGTCCATCAGGGTCTGTTGGGTCCTTTAAATCTCTCCTCTGTGTCACGTTTTCTTCACCAATCCAAAAACTGTGTCATTACGGATGTTTTTCTGCTTGGAGAGGCATTTAGACATCTTCCTGTACCAGAGCGGCAAAAATGGCATTAAGAGCTGTCAGACAAACCGGCTCTAGTCCATTTGGTGCCCTCGGTGAGATCCATTAATGTTGAACAGCTCCGCTTGCTGTTTCATGGAGGGGAACTCCTTTTTTTTTTTTTGGTGCCAACCAGGATATATAATACAACTGTCTGTCTATGGCAGGGATGGGCAGCTTAAATGCTGCAGGGGGCCACAGTTTATCATGGCCACTACCACAGGGCCACATATAGGAGCGTGCACTTATCAGATATGATGAAACTGCAATTTTAAATATGTTTACAGTGCAGTAACTCAACATATTTCATACTCAAATGCATGTATAACAGTATAAATAGGAATACAAAAGGTTTGAAGCAAATAAAAAATAACCACTTACTGTGATTTATTTTGTTTTCAGTGCAAGGACATCAGACCAACATTAATTACAAGAAGTCATTTTGTGCATTTTTACACTGCACTTTTAACATTTCATGCTCAAATGCATGTAGTTGTACTGAGGGCCACTTCAAGTGAGGGTGAGGGCCGTATGTGGCCCCTGGGCCTCCAGTTGCCCATTGCTGGTCTATATAATTATTAACTAACAAGTAAATTCTCAAAGAAGCCCAGCTGGAGACCGCTAACTAAGTTAGAGACAAGAGAGACAATCAAAGTGCAAACCGCTCGAAAAATGTGCTTAACTGTGTTAAGCGAGCGTTGCTTTATTTCAACCTAGCTAGCAAGCTAATACAAATGAAACCTCTTCACACAAAACGGCATTTAAAAAAAGATTGGGACTTCTTCTCCTCCTCCTCTTTTCTTCTCTTTTGATAGTGCGCACCAGAGAGCTTTGGCGGCCGTTTCATCTTGCAAGATTTATCAAAACATAACGTGTCTGACCGTCTAAAGGGGGGCAAGGCAATGTGTCTCAGCACCACAAGTGACAAAATGTCATTGTTTATCTGTTTCTTTCTTTCTTTCTTTCTTTCTTTCTTTCTTTATTAGATAAGATTTATTAAAACATAACCTGTCCATCACTTGATGTGACCTGACCTCTGTGACAGCGGTCTGACCGTCTAAAGGGGGGCAAGGCAATGACCACACGTCACGTGACTCAGCACCACAAGTGAGAAAAATGTCATTGTTTATCTGTTTCTTTATTTTGTTAATATGTATTATTTTCAAGACAGAACACGAAGGTAAGGCGACAATGGGCATCGAAAATTATTATTGTTTTTTTTTTTGTGACTGGCGGCGCCCCACCAGCAGATGGCGATCCATGCCTAGAGCCGGCCCTGCTTGGAATAGCAATAATACTTTTATCCCGACTTACTGGGAGTCAGACAACTTCATGAATGTGTTTCTTCGGTCTCTATGTGCAATAATTTAGAGATTAAATCTCAGGTTTATCAGATTTGGAGCTCGTGTCCATGTTCTTGGTGCAGGCAGAAGAAACATCCTAAATTATTTTGGTAAATAACTTAAAAATGAGAAGTTGGACTGAGTGGAAAAGTTTGAGCCAGTTTTATTCCTAAAGTTTGGAAATTATTCAGAATATCGTTTTTATGTTTCCTTTAATTTTGTATATTTAGTCTCAAACCTATGCACATGGAAACCCTGCAGCCGTCAGACAAGAGACTGTCCATCTGTTGTTGTTGTTGTTGTTGTTGTTGTTATTGGACATTATTCAGTCCATTTTGTCCAAGAGTCAGCAGTATGAGGATCAATAATCTCTGCACAAACCAGTAAAATCATCTGTTTGGAGTTGTAACCCGGCAGCAGGTCTCTGCTGGTGTCTACGGGAGGTTAAAGCAAAGAAAAGGTTGATAAAAGTTGTTCAGTTTAGAAATTAACTTAATCTTTTTTCTGTCTGAGTTCTCTTGTTTGTTTTTCTCACTCAGACTAATAACAGAAATCTATTAACACTGTGCAGAATGTGTGTGTGTGTGTGTAATGTTGTATGTGTGTGTGTGTGTGTGCCTCTGCATGTGTGTGTATAATGTTGTGCATGTGTGTGCGTGCCTCTGTGTGTGTGTGTGTGTTTGTTTGTGTGTGTGTAATGTGTGTGTTTTTGTCTTTCTGTGCATGTGTGTGTGTATGTATAATGTGTTTATGTGTAATGCTGTGTGTGTGTTTTTATGTGTGTGTCTTTCTGTGCTTGTGTGTGCGTGGTTGTATGTAATGTTGTGCATGTGTGTGTATCTGTGTGTGTGTGATGTGTGTGTGTTTATCTTTCTGTGTGTGTGTAATGTCGTGCATGTACGTACGTGCCTCTGTGTGTGTTTGTGTGTGTGTCTGGCTGTGCATGTGTGTGTGTGTGTGTGTGTGTGTGTGTGTGTGTACATGCATAGACTCTGAATGAACCAGTGTGGACGTGTTTCTCTGTCCTGAGCTGCAGGATGAACGACCAGAAGAAGAACCTTGTTGAAATGATTAAATGATAATGTGTGAGTAACAGATGGCAGGTGAAGATGTATATTAATATTAAATATTAAAATAAAATATTATATATATTAAAATATAATACACAGTATTCATTTATTCACATGTGTTGCCCTTTAAGAAAAGACTCAACATGCCACTGAGAATGTTCCTCTGGGAGAAAAAACACTCTCATCCTTTTATTCTTTCTACTTCTCAATGCTGTTATCTTGAAGACGTCCAAGGACTCGGTCCACCTCCGAGTCCTCGTCCATCAGACTTGAAAACAAAGCCCCGAAGTGTTCTTGCTGCTGACCTTCGGTGTTCAGACTGAACGGGCTGAGCTCTCGCTGGAGCCGCGGGGCGCCCTTGCAGGAAATCATTTCCATCTTATATCTCATCGTTACCGCCTTATTATTCGGCACATCTCGCCGCGGCCGGCTCTCGGAGGTCCGCCGTCTGAATGACACTGTTGTTATCGGACCAAACGAGCTGAATAAAATGAGTAAACACTCCAGAAACAAGCTGACAGGGACACAGCCCAAGGATGAATAAAGGCCTCCAAACCAGACAACTGTTATATTGTTGTTCAGAACCTGAAATATGAACCACAACACTGTTGTAATGCATGGGTCACCTTAATGTAATGCATGGGTCTCAAACTTGTGGCCCGCGGGCCAATTGTGGCCCTCGTGACGATATTTTGTGGCCCCCATCTTGATATGAAAGTTTAATGTGAGTTTTATATGAATGTTGTGTGTGGAAGGTCCCTTTGTTGCTCCTGCTGGAGCTTTGTTTCACTTGTTTCTATGACGACGTTAACAAAAAGAAAGGCCGTGTTGTTGATACCGGAAGAAGTGGAAATGTTATGGGATGTAATTTTGTGTCTTTTTTAAATAATTTTGTGTCTTTTTTTTTGGTAATTTTGTGTCTTTTTTTGGTAATTTTGCCCTTTCTTGGGGTATTTTTGTGTGTTTTTGTTTTCATTTTGTGTCTTTTTTTGGTCATTTTGTGTATTTTTTTGTCAATTTGTGTATTTTTTTGGTAATTTTGTGTCTTTTGTTGGTAAGTTTGCCCTTTCTTGGGTTATTTTTGTGTGATTTTGTTGTCATTTTGTGTCTTTTTTTGGTAATTTTGTTCACAACAGTTGAACTCCAGGCGATGCAAAGAAGCAAATTTGCTTTGCAGTCAGAAGCGGATGTTTTATTCGTCCCTTTGCCCCACGTACAAGTAATGTGAAAGCGAAAATTCATCAATGTTAAATTTGAGTTCTGATCAGCCATATTGTATTCAACAGGGGTGTCCTGGGAATTAATTCAGTCTTGGGCTTCTGGGCTGAGCTTTTCTTTCAAATAACTTGCATTGCATACGCCAAAATCCAACTTTGCATGTGTATGATACTCACAGGATTGTTTAAAAAAATATTGACCCTACCGTCTGCAGGACATCATAAGGTTGTAAAAGAAAGAAAAGCTGTAGCTCTGTCAGCACTTCTCTGAGGTTAGGGCCAAACAGTTCCTGGTTGGGCTTTAAAAGACAGTTTAAAGAGTAAATAAATGATGTAAATGGTGAAGTGAAGTAGTTAGGAGGACGATGTGACTACAGGAAGTGACATAGTTCAGTAAAAACCTGATGCAGGAAGTTAAGAGATGTTTGAATCACATGCTGACCTTTGGCCTCGCACGGGGCACCAACACTAATCTGATGGGGGACAGGTAACGGCTTTTGATGGTGTTTTATGTTCGATAATTTTATGACATTATTTGGTCATTTTACATAATTTTTTAAAGTAATTTTGTTTCCTTTTTTGTATATTTATGTCTCTTGGGGGGTAATTTTGTGTCTCTATTGGTCATTTCCGTCTTTTCTTGTCACTTTATGGTCATTTTG
Organism: Centropristis striata; assembly: GCF_030273125.1. Classification (NCBI taxonomy): domain Eukaryota; kingdom Metazoa; phylum Chordata; class Actinopteri; order Perciformes; family Serranidae; genus Centropristis; species Centropristis striata. The sequence continues at coordinate 34,122,003 of NC_081534.1, forward strand.
TGTCTTTTGTAATTTTACAACTTCTTTTGTAATTTTCTGTCTCTTCTCAAAACGTGATGCAGGAGGTTAAGAGATGTTTGAATCACATGCAGCACGTGAAAGTCCTGGGTTTGTTTTTGTTTTTGTTTTTTTGCAAGGGGGAACGCTGCAGAAAAGTTTTGGAAGTACAGTTCCCATAATGCTTTTGTTGTAAGCAGAATGCATGAATTGTTATTGGTTGCAGCTGTGAAATCGGCAGTCAGAGTTCACCACAGTTGAACTCCAGGTGATGCAAAGACACAAATTTGCTTTGCAATCGGAAGCAGATATTTTATTCACCCCTTTGCTCACATAGAAGTAAAGTGAAGGCGAAATTATTAAATCTGCGTACATGTGACTGCAGCCTGATGTTGCCATGGAGCCGGTTGGCTGTGGGCTCCAAGTAAAACCTTATTTTCTGTTCAGAATTTGGCAAATCATCACCAAATTAAAAGTGAATCAGGATCAGTGATGAGCAGCTCCTGTTTGCAGTGCACACATGCTTGTAAGAAACATCCTTCCCAATATTTCAAAATTGATTTTAAGATGCTTTATATTCTTGTTAGACATCACAGACAATTATATCCTGAATTTAAATGTGTTTTGATGTCTGTGTGTTTAGATTAGACTGAGTTGCAACACTGAGAACTCCTTGATCTCTTTTTGCAGCAATTGGGCACAAAGAGCTTTTAAGTATCTTCATTTCTTTCATATACACAAATATATGAAAGGAAACATTAAGAGTTAGTTAGAGAAACAGAAAGGCAATAAAGTGATATAAAACAGGAGACATAAAGTGAACTTGTTGCAGCTGAAGGAAGGACAGGGGAAAGAGAAAGACAGACCGAGAGAGAATGAGTGATGATTGAATGGAGGACGTGTCGGCCATAGAGCAGCGAGCCAGGGCCATCTCATCAGCAGTAAGACCGTTTGACCCATTCAGCGGTTTGATTAAGGAGCCATTTGCAGAAGCAATCAAAGAAAAGCAACAGTGTGGATGTTCCTCCATCACTCTCCTGACTCCTGGGATTATTTTAATGTCGCCCATTTGGTCGATACTTTCATCAGAAGACGTTTCCAGAGTGCACGAACATGCAGGATAAACTGTGGGCGGGAAGTCGGTCCAACCCTGGAACAGTTTCTGTCTTCATCCAGTGAGGAACTAACTCCATGGACTAAACTTTGCCAAGAGAAGCTGGCCGTTGTGTTTACCTGTAGGGTATATTTTCCATTTTCTCTGTGGCTGAAAAGGACAGAAAACCACCAGTTAACAGGTTTGATTAGTGGTGATAACCACAGTTTGTTGGATGATATATTGACGATATGTGAAACAATTTATTGCCATTTATATTATGATAAAATAATAGCATGATAATGCAAACACACCCTTTTAAAATAGCAATGAATTTTAATTGTTTGTGTGAAACTCGGACGCAGAAAGTAGATGTGAGGGGAAAAAGTACAACGAAATACAGCAAAACATGTCAGCAGTTTTTGTTATTTTCTTGGTTTAGGTGTGTGCACAAGTCTTACATTGTCTGGGTAAAATGTCCATTTCTGTTCTCCATACACATGCTCCTTCACAGCCAAATCATACCAAAAAATACATTACAAACATTACAAACACTTTATCACTGTTATACTGATGACACACACTTTTATCTCCCCTCCCTATTGATGGCACAAAACTTCCTTGCTCATTTTGTGCCTTTTTGGTAATTATGTGCCTTTTTTTGTATCTTTTTTTTGTCATTGTGTATTTTTTTGGTCATTCTGTGCCTTTTTTGGTCCTTTCATGCTTTTTTGGTCATTTTGTGCCTTTTTTGGGGTAATTTTGTGTCTCCATTGGTCATTTCCATCATTTTTTTGGGTCATTTTGTGGGGTTTTTTGGTAATCCTGTGCCTTTTTTTGGTCATTTTCACACCTTTCCAATGTGAAATTTGCTGCAGCCTGTAGATTGTATAACAGCCCCCCCTTCCTCTCAGATCTGCCCCCTCATTTGACTCCTTTAAGCCCAGACTGAAAACAGACTTTTATTCTGGAGCTTCCCTGATGTAAACAATCTTTGACCGCTGCCTATGATTTCTTTATTTGTGTCTGTGAGCTGTTGTGCTTTGATCTTGACATTGATGTTTCTTTTATTTGTGAATTTTAACTAGCAGCTCTGCTCTGTGCAGCACTTTGGTCAACGTGGGCTTGTTTTTTTTCCACTTCCCTCATCTGTATGCAAGCATTAATAGACGACTGCGTCCTCTCTGTGCTGCCCGTGTCCTTTGAACATCTTATTTCTATGTAAATAACAGAGCACCTGGAGCACATGGTAATTGGACTTTAATGTTATTCACTTCAAGAAAGTGAAAGACGACGGAAGGCCATCGAGGATCACAACACAGCCTCTCTGCTATACTCTTTTGAGTCCTTTCCTTCTGTTTTTAAGAGCAGGAGTAGCTGGTTGAAGAGCAGCTGGTGATAAATACGTGATCACAGAGAATCTAACAGAGCTGCTTCTGCTGCTTTCTCTCAAACCTTTTACTGCAGGGCATTGTGTGTGTCAAGAAGGGGAAGGATTTTCTCATCTTCCTTCCTCTCTGCCTCAGAGACTCTTTTGTCTCGCTCCATCACCAAGACTTTATTTTCTTCACAGGTGTTAAATAAGTGAGTATCTGTCGTCTTCTGATGGATGTTGGTCGGCCTCTGGACTCCAACCTGTACACGTAGAACTCTACTTTTCTGCAAAAAAAGTTCAATTTCCTCCATAAAAATTCTTTAAGACACATCTAATCCTTCTCCCTCAGAGACTGAGAGCTGGGTCAGAATCACAGTAAGCACACCTAAAGGTGATGTCAGTGTGTCCTGACAACTCCTCAGTCTTCTTTTACTTCAGTCCAGTGAGGTAAAAGTTCTTCAGCTGCTGATAAAAGTTTGTGCTGAGTTCTGATCAGCAGGCGTGTCCAGGGAATGAAATCCAGCCTTGGACTTCTTCACTAAAAAGGTCCCGTGAGGAGAGGTTTTTCTTCAATCTGCATACAAATAACACAATTTTAGACTTTCAAATTACGTGCAATGCATACGCCAAAATCCAATTTTGTGTGCAAATGAGCTGCACAGGACCTCGTATTCAACAGATGTGCATGTTTAACCCTTGAGGCACCTTAGGGACCAAACATGTACATTCAGCTAATTTTATGTTTTTGATTCTCAATATATCAGTCAATTTAAATGCTAATTAGATGAAACATGGTAAGGGTTTGTTTTTTATTATAATTTAAAAAAATTCCAAAATTCCCCTTTTGCAAGGTGTATAGAATAGGAGATACGCATAACCCTTAAGGCCCGTTTTGGTCCCATTGACTCCCATTATGAACACATTATTTTTGATACACTGTAATCCTGACATAATATCATACATTCCCCATGAATACCTAATAAATCTAAGCCTCTCCCTTCAAAAAACATGAAAAAAAGTTTTTAGGTCTAATGACCCCCTCAAACCACCAGGGGCAGCAGAGATAAATCACATACAGTTTCAATGGTTCTCTTACCTTGTAAAATGCATGGCAATGAAAAAGCTGAACACCATAAAAATGGTCTTGGTGTGTTGGGATTGATATAAAGGAGTTATCAATTATTGATCTAGTCAAGCCTGTAATAACGTACCCCAAATATTCCACTTTATTCCACCTCATTTTTGAGTTTTTGCCCTTTTTCTCATGACAAAAAGGGCATTAAAACATTAAAAAATTAATAAATAAATATTTTTTTTAATATCTATTTAAGGTCTGAAGCAGCTAAAAGGTTTGATGCGGTGAAAGTGACAAAAAAGATTTATATATATATCATATTTTTAAGACAATTGTATGAGAGGAACCGTTTCAGGACCTCATGGTGTAAAGTGTTAGGTAATTTTAAAGAGGCCTCAAGGGTTAACAAAGGTTAAAGTCTGGGTCCTCTTAGTTCTCTGGCAAGGAAACAGCTAGAGAACTCAGGTTCCCATGATGCCTCAGGTTTTATGGCCCCTACAGATATGTTATAATGTCATTGGTCTGTAGATTTGTAAATGCACAATGGTTGGTTAGCTGTTGTTGGGACCACGGATACGCCACAGGTGGACTTACAGGAAGTGACATAGTTCAGTAAAAACCTGATGCAGGAAATTAAGAGATGTTTGAATCACATGCTGACCTTTGGCCTCGCACGGGGCACCAACACTGATCTGATGGGAGACAGGTAAGGGTTTTACTTGGTCTTTGATGTCTTTGTTCGATATTTTGTGACTTTATTTGGTCATTTTACAACTTTTTTTGGTCCTTTTGTCCCTTTTTTTGTGGATATTTGGGTATTTTTGGGGGTAATTTTGTGTCTTTATTTGTAATTCTGTGCCTTTTTTGGGCATTTTGTATCTTTCTTTGGTCATTTTGTGCCTGTTTCGGTCCTTTTGTGCAGTTTTTGGTCATTTTGTGCCCTTTTATGGATGTTTATGTCTTTTTGATTGTAATTTTGTGTCTCTATTGGTCATTTCCATCTTTTCATGTCATTTTTTGGTAATTTTTTCTCCTTTTATTGGTCATTTTGTGCTTTCTTTTGGTAATTTCTTGTCCTTTTTGGTCATTTTGTGCCTTTTTCGGTCCTTTTGTGCCTTTTTCTATGGATATTTATGTAATTTCAATCTTTTCTTGTCATTTTATGTCTTTTTTTGGTCATGTCGTGTCTTTTGTTCTTTCCATCTCTTGGTGAAAGTCCTCCCCTTCCTCCCAACTGAAACTTTGTGCTTTTCACTCCGCCTCGTTGTCATTCACAATTACTACGTCCACTAGAGCGCGTCACAGAGGAACTTTGTTGAATGAAAATGCAACAGCATTTCCCATCTCTTGATGCTTTTTATAGACATTCATGTTCACAGACGACAAAACTACGTCAACGAGCGCCTGAGCAACACTTCTGGATGTTGCCGGCAACGCTCGGCTGAGCTGTAACAATTCTGCTCATTGTGTGAACGCAGCTTTCCTTCTCCTTTCTCTTAATTTGTTGCTGACGGCCTGTTAAAGTTATCACAAGCAGGATTTGAAGAGGCATAATTGATGGTAACAACAGGCTATAAAACAGGTTACGCATGAGGAAACATTTCATTGTCAGAGTGCAGGTACGGGCCTGGTTTATGAGAAACAAAAGGAGTGCTCGCTGTGTTTTCATTGTGTACAGGTTTTCAGATAAACAATAGAACAACAGGCCATAGAGCGCAGCAGCCTGACAGGCAGACTCCACTTTTTAATTAAACACAATCACATCCAGTCATTCAGTTCCGACGTGTAATCCAGACACAAAATTACAAAAAAAGACACTAAATGACTGAAAAAACATGACAGAAAAAATAAAAATAAAAAAATAAAGAAAATGACCAAAAATGACACAGAATTACCGAAAAAAAACCCAAAATTATTTTTTAAAAAAGACACAAAATGACAGAAAAAAAAGAATTACTTAAAAAAGAAAGAAAATGACAAAAGAAGATACATATATTTTTTAAAAAAGACACAAAATGACCCAAAATAGACACAAAATTGCTAAAAAAAAAAAAGACTCAAAATAACTGAAAAAACACTAAATTACTTTAAAAAGACACAAAATGACCCAAAAAAGACACAAAATGACAGAAAAAACTAAATTACTTAAAAAAGAAAGAAAATTACCAAAAAAGACACAAAATTGCAAAAAAAAAAAAAAAGAAGACAAAATTATTTTAAAAAGACACAAAATTACAAAAAAAGGACACAAAATGACCAATAAAAGTAATTAAAGGGACCTTCCACACACAACACAGTAAAGTGCCATTCATATAAAAATCACATTAAACTTTCACATCAAGGTGGGGGCCACAAAATATCATCACGAGGGCCACAATTGGGTGTAAAAGAGGTCACGCGTGAGGAAACATTTCATTGTCAGAGTGCAGGTACGGGCCTGGTTTATGAGAAACAGAAGGAGTGTTGCTGTGTTTCCATTGTGTTTTCAGGTTTTCAGATAAACAATAGAACAACAGGCCAAAGAGCGCAGCAGCCTGACAGGCAGACAGACTTTTTAATTAAACACAATCACATCCAGTCGTTCAGCTGCAGACACTCTGTCCATTGTGTTCAGCCATTAAAAGTTTCCATGGCTGCGTCTGTCGTCTGGGATCAGAAGTAGCAGCTTTGCATGTTCCTGCAGCCGCCAGAGCGTCTGAAACATCCACACACTCTACAAGGAATAAAACATAAAGTAAGAGAGGTAATCTCTGCCTGCAGCTCCTCCAGCCTCTTAACAAATTACCTTGGCCAAAGCTGCTGAGACTCAACACATCTGCCGTCTGCACAAACATCCAGGGCCAACTTTCATTCTGGTGACTGCAAAATAACTGTTATTGTTATCGTTTTTATTTTTTATTTTGTTATTTGTGAATGTTTGCCGGGTTTTTTTGACACTTTACAAGGGTTTTATCCTCAAATTTACAATTACAGTGACAACAAAATGTATATTTTTTACTTATATGTAGTTTTTTTTTTTACATATAAATATCGTGAAACATTAAAGAGAGAACACAGTAAATATTTAATCACTTTTACATGACTGTTGATGTTTTTACTCCATCTTTGTTCTTTTCTCGCTTCTTTCTCTTTTTGTTAAATTTTCCTTCTCCAAATTATGATTTGATCATGATAATTTTAGCTTTTTTTGAGTTATTTGTCAGTTCAAACATTAATATTTGACTGTTTGTCTTTGTGTTTGTACTTTCTTGAGTGTATATCAGGGGTCTCAAGTTCGTGGCCCGCGGGCCAATTGTGGCCCTCGTGTTGATATTTTGTGGCCCCCACCTTGATATGAAAGTTTAATGTGAGTTTTATATGAATGTTGTGTGTGGAAGTTCCCTTTATTGCTCCAGCTGGAGCTTTGTTTACCTTGTTTCTATGACGACGTTAACAAAAAGAAAGGCAGCTGCTACCGGAGCATTTATTACCTGCCGTGTTGTATTTACCAGAAGAAGTGGAAATGTTATGGGATGTCATTTTGTGTCTTTTTCGAATAATTTTATGTATTTATGTGGTAATTTTGTGTCTTTTTAAAAAAAATATTGTGTCTTTTTCTAAGTAATTTTGTGTGTTTTTTGTAATTTTGTGTGTTTTTCCAGTCTTTGTTGGTTATTTTGTGTCTTTCTTAAGTAATTAATGTTTTTTCAGTCATTTTGTGCCTTTTTAAAGTAATTTAGAGCTTTTTCTGTCATTTTGTGTCTTTTTTAAGTAATTTATTTATTTTTCTGTCATTTTAAGCCTTTTTTTAGTCATTTTGTGTCTTTTTTTGATCATTTTGATACTGCCTCTAGCGGCCCCCAGGTAATTTGAGCTTGAGACCCCGTGGTGTAGTTATTTATTTATAAGTGGCAAACTGTGGATAAAATATTAGAAAAAGGAATCAAATATGGTAAATATCATGCATATCGGACTGTATTCCCACTCATAAAATATTAAAACATTTATGGAAGAGAGACGAACGAATCACCTCAGTACATTTCGTACTTTTTCCACATTTTTCCTCCCAGATTGTCTCAGTTTCTGTCCTCTCTGATCACCGTCCCCCTCCTCCTTTCTTCCAGCTCCTCCTCACAGAGTAAAGTCTCTAACTTGTCCTGGCTCTGTCTCAGCTCTCTCTGCTGCTGGAGGTTTGTTGGTGGCAGCCGGCCAGCTGGCAGGATCCACAGCCACTGGAGGCTCTGCTGCATGAATAAAAGATGGAGACGCTGCTACCAACCGACAGAGAGGATTATTAAAATAGGATATATGTAGAGATGGAGGGAGGTCACACACACACACACACACACACACACACACACACACACACACACACACACACACACAAGATGTCGAAGATGAGACACAACATGTCCAATGTGAGACATAAAACATCTAATATGAGACATGAAGCATCCAACATGACAATCAAGACGTCCAACATGAGACACATGTCCAACGTGAGACATGAGATGTTTAACAGGAGACAAAAAACATCCAACATGAGACACAAAACGTTCAACATGAGACACAAAACGTTCAACATGAGACACAAAACGTTCAACATGAGACACAAAACGTTCAACATGAGACACAAAACGTTCAACATGAGACACAAAACGTTCAACATGAGACACAAGACTTCCATAGTGAGATAAGAAACTTCCAACAGGGGACACAAAATGTTCAACATGAGACAAAGTTGTCCAACATGCAAGACAAGACTTCCAATGTGAGACAAGAAATGTCCAACATGAGACACAAGACATCCAACATGAGACACAAGATGTCCAACATGAGACACAAGATGTCCAACATGAGACACAAAGCGTCCAACATGAGACACAAAATGTCCAACATGAGACACAAGATGTCCAACATGAGACACAAAACGTTCAACATGAGACACAAAATGTTCAACATGAGACACAAGATGTTCAACATGAGACACAAAACGTTCAACATGAGACACAAGACTTCCATAGTGAGATAAGAAACTTCCAACAGGGGACACAAAATGTTCAACATGAGACACAAGACATCCAACATGAGACACAAGATGTCCAACATGAGACACAAGATGTCCAACATGAGACACAAAGCGTCCAACATGAGACACAAAATGTCCAACATGAGACACAAGATGTCCAACATGAGACACAAGATGTCCAACATGAGACACAAAGCGTCCAACATGAGACGCAAGACGTCCAACATGAGACATTAAGCGTCCAACATGAGACACAAAATGTCCAACATTAGACACAAGATATCCAACATGAGAAAACAAGACGTCCAACATGATACAAGAAAAGTCCAATATGAGACACAAGATGTCCAACATGAGACACAAGACGTCCAACATGAGACACAAGATGTCCAACATGATATACAAGATGTCCAACATGAGACACAAGACGTCCAACATGAGACACAAGACGTCCAACATGAGACACAAGACTTTGAATGTGAGACAAGAAACGTCCAACATGAGACACGAAGCATTCATGAGACGTGAAGCATTCATGGGACACGAAGCATCCAGCATGAGACACAAGACGTCCAACATGAGACACAAGATGTCCAACATTAGACACAAGACATCCAACATGAGACACAAGACGTCCAACATGAGACACAAGACGTCCAACATGAGACACAAGACGTCCAACATGAGACACAAGACTTTGAATGTGAGACAAGAAACGTCCAACATGAGACACGAAGCATTCAAAATGAGACATGAAGCATCCAGCATGAGACACGAGATGTCACATTTAAGACACGAGACATCTAATGTGAGACATGAAACATCCAATGTGAGACACCAGACGTCCAACATGAGACACAAAATGTCCAATATGAGACACGAGCTGTTCAACGTGAGACACAAGACGTGCAACATATAAAACGAATAAAATATAAAATAAGAGACATCCAACGTAAGACACCAGACGTTGGACATGAGACATGAAGCGTCCAACATGAGACACAAGATGCCACATGTAAGACACAAGACATCTAATATGAGATGTCCAACATAAGAAATCAGACGTCCAACGTGAGACAAGAAACGTCCAACAAGAGACACAAATATGACATCTAATATGAGAAATGAAACATCCAACGTAAGACACCAGATGTCCAACATGAGACATCAGACGTCCAACTTGAGACAAGAAACGTCCAAAAAGAGACACAAAACATCCAACATGAGACACGAAACATCTCACGCAAGACACTAGACATCTAATATGAGACATGAAACATCCAACGTAAGACACCAGACGTCCAACATGAGACACAAGACTTCCAAAGTGAGACAGGAGATGTCACATGTAAGACACAAGACATCTAAAATGAGATGTCCAACATAAGACATCAGACATCCAACGTGAGACAAGAAACGTCCAACAAGAGACACAAAGCATCCAACATGAGACATGAGATGTCTCACGTAAGACACGAGACATCTAATGTGAGACATAAAACATCCAATGTGAGACACCAGACGTCCAACATGAGACATGAAGCGTCCAACAGGACAGAAAACAAGCCGATGTGATTTCACCCAAAAGTGTGTTTGAAGTCTGATCCGTGTTCCGACTGAAAGATTAAACTTGACTTAAACTTTCTTGCAGAACACCATCTCCTCCATATTTAATATACAAAGAGCACATTTAGATGATAATCAGGGAGTAAACTCTCCTCTGAAACCAAGTGATTCAACCATCAGCGGACTCTAATCTACTGTCCAACTCTTCCATCTTCTCTGTGTTTGTCTGACTGAAATGTATTTTACTCATTCATTCATAGAAAAGTCTTCACACGTCTTTGGATTACATAACGCTGCAGAAAAATAAACTTGATTCATATTTTCTTCAGCTCTCCCCAAATACCTTCGCTGCTGCCCTTGAAAGAAAACATGCAGAGAGTAAAAATGAAGCTCTGACACTTTTTTTTAAAGTTTATCTCAGGATGAATGAAGTGAAAGCTTTCTGCCGACTCACAACTTTATCTCTAGTCCGAGGACTCTGAACAACACGAGGAGCAAGAAACCTTTATCACCCGGAGGCTCCAGCAGGTTTACAGCCCTGAACAGAAAAAATGTGCAGATTTATGAGATTTAAAGTGGTGAGTCTGCGAGAAAAAAGTTGCTTTTTTCCATTTTTTTTCTTGTAAATCTGCGACTTTTGTCACACAGATTTGCCACTTTAAATCTCTTAAATCTGCAATTATTTTTCTTGCAGATTTGCCACTTAAATCTAGTAAATTTGCAACTTTTTTCTCAAAATATTACTATCATTTTTATTCATATTTGGCCCTAATATGCCGTCATAGTCAAGTTCTCCTGGTACAAGTCATTGAAGAATAACTCTGTTTGTACGACTGTTTCTTGCACATTTTTTTTCTACATTTTTCATTTTAACTTTGGAGGTCAAGGCCAATAAAGTGAATATTATTATATTATTATCATACAGATTGGTCAGATGTCATGGTGTCATCATCTGTGATGTAGCCTGATCTTTGCTGATTAGCTGGAAGAAATCCATTTTGATATCCACTGAGGTTATTAAATATAGTTCTTCGCCCGATAAAGGGTTAAAAAGCTGTGTGATTACCATTGACCCCACACATGATGTTCTTTATGTCTAATGTCACCAGGAAGTCTTTTCACATTGTTTGGAACAACTTAGATCAAGTTTGTTTATATTTAATACTTGTGAAGAGCAGAGTGATTGGCAGAAAAACAGCAGAAATCCAGAAATATTCAACTTTTAATGATATAAACAGAAAAGCATGATATTCTAAGCTGGAAACAGTGAATGTTTGTGTTATTTTTCATATCGTTGACATAATCTGTCTTCATGATTTACATAATCTTCTTTTTGTTATTGGATACGGTTCGCCAGACATTGATTGGAGATTCTGATCATCTTTTGTGTCTTTTAACTTTTCGTCCATAATTACAATTACAGAAGTGAGGCCCTCCGAATACCAATAACAGGACTGAAAGCTGGTAGAGAAGAGGAGCCCAGAGGTGACTGGCTCTTCTTCACGTATTTATTTTGGCAGCAAGGATGATGGCGCTGACAAAGCCGGGGACGTGGAGCCAAGAAAAAAGAGGCTGAGTGATGGCTGGATGGATCAGAACAACGGCAGCCACAAACCGCCATGAAGAGGCCGAGCTGGAGAGATGAAGAGAGAATCTGTGATTACTGCAGAGAAGTGGATGAAGTGGTCGAGGAGTGCATAATGGCCGAGGACAGACGGAAGCACGAGAGATGGAAATTGGTGCAGTGGTTTAATGGTTCCCACTCAGGCACTGACATAGTGGCCTGGAGGAATCTGAAGCCTTTTTAAATCCAAACATGCACGCTCTGCAGGACTCGGACTTCCTGCAGAACCCTGACCTCCTGCAGAACCCTGACCTCCTGCAGAACCCTGACCTCCTGCAGAACCTTGACCACCTGCTGAACCTTGACCTCCTGCAGAACCTTGACCACCTACAGAACCCTGACCTCCTGCAGAACCTTGACCTCCTGCAGGACCTTGACCTCCTGCAGGACCCGGACCTCCTGCAGAACCTTGACCTCATGCAGGACCCTGACCTCATGCAGAACCTTGACCTCCTGCATAACCTTGACCTCCTGCAGAGACAGAGACAAAGACATCTGTCTGAACGGGTCAACCAGAGCAAAAAAATAAAATAAAAAAAATAGAATTAAAAATAGATTTCAGGAATTTGAAGCCTTTTAAAATCCAAACCTACACGCTCTGCAGGACCTTGACCTCCTGCAGAACCTTGACCACCTGCAGAACCCTGACCTCCTTCAGAACCCTGACCTCCTGCAGAACCCTGACCTCCTGCAGGACCCTGACCTCCTGCAGAACCCTGAGCTCCTTCAGAACCCTGACCTCCTGCAGAACCTTGATCTCCTGCTGAACCCTGACCTCCTGCAGAACCTTGACCACCTGCTGAACCTTGACCTCCTGCAGAACCTTGACCACCTACAGAACCCTGACCTCCTGCAGGACCCTGACCTCCTGCAAGACCCTGACCTCCTGCAGAACCCTGACCTCCTTCAGAACCTTGACCTCCTGCAGAACCCTGACTTCCTGCAGAGACAGAGACAAAGACACCCCATGAAATGGATTTCAGGAATTTGAAGCCTTTTTAAATCCAAACCTGCACGCTCTGCAGGACCCTGACCTCCTGCAGAACCCTGACCTCCTGCAGGAGGTCAAGGTAACCGATCTGAACGGGTCAACAAGAGCAAAATAATCTACTTTTTATGTCACCACAATCATCTAACCTCTTTAGTTACAATTCAGATTTTTTTGCTATGTCACTGCTGCTTGAAGAATCAATTAACAGGATTAAATTGCCAACTATTTGGATAATAAGTATAACAATTTTTCTTTTAGAAAAAATGCATTCAATTGATTGACTTGTTTTTCATTTCTTTGAAATGCTTTGAGTACAAATACCCCATTAACTAATAAAAACTAAACTAAAAATAAGCATTTTCCAAAAACATAAAAACTAGCAAACTCAGTCTAAAAATGAATTAAAAACTAACTGAATTTGAAAACAAAAAAATCACAACGAAATTAAAACTAAAACTAATGAAAAATCCCAAACTATTATAACCTTGATTCACACCTGATTAAAAATACAAACATCCTGAAAAAATCTTTGAAAAGCAGCGACTGGCTGAAGGTTCCTGCATGTTCTGGCTCAGTTATGGACCAAAAACACCACAGAGGCATGAAAAAAAACACCAACAGGAGAAGTGTGGTGTGGGTTTCTGTTTCAGAGTTGGATAATGGCACACCGAGGGATCCGTGTGAGCCTCCACACTCTCATCAGCACCACACATCATGCAGTAAGTGTCTGCAATCAGATAATAGTCAGAAGGAGAAACATCTTATTACAGAATCATCATAATGAGATGCTGCTGTAATTGTCTCTTTGTTCTGAGCTCGTCAGGGCTGAATCAGATGATGAACACCTCCCGTAACAAGCTTGTTTGTTTTTATTTGTTTGTCAGGGTTTACAGAGCCCTCAGAGGAACATATATATGTTATACATATATACATATACATATACATATATAGGTCTTCTGATTGTGGAAGAGTTTCTGGCAGAAATACAGCAAACACTTCCCTCTCGTAGAGTTCTCCACCCAGCCAAATGTTTACTGTGGTATTAAAACTAGAGCCAAAGGAAAAACGGAGCCCTGCTGCTCATTAAACTACAGTTGTTTAGAGTTTGATATCTGAACACAGACAGCAGAACAAGATTTACCGCCAATAAAATACAAGACAGTATGAACTCTGGCAAGCATTTCAACTTTATGTGTTGTTTAACCTCATCACCGAACAGAATGTTTCTGTGAAATCCAACATAAAGTTAAATAACTTCTGTCTTTATTGTAATGCCAGTATTATAGTAGTAATTTGTATATAATTATTAAAATTATTTTTATAAAATTAATAAAAAAAACTTTTAGTCTTTTTGGCAATTTTGTGTTTTTTCTCTTCTTTGTCTTATTTTGGTGATTTTACGTCATTTTCTGTCATTTTACGTGTCTTTTACATCCTTTTTTGGTAATTGTATGTTTTTTGTTTCTCTTTTATGACTTCATTTTATGTATTTTGTTGCTTTTTCATGAATGTTTTTTTTTGCCATTTTTTGTCGTTTTTACATCTTTTTTGTAATTTCATGTCTTTTTTGTCGTTTGTCTGTATTTTGGGTAATTTGGGGTCTTTTTAAAAAACATTTTTACATATTTTACCGCAGAGAGTGAACAGCGACTCCTTGGAGTCTTTTACATCCTTTTTGGGGAATTGTATGTCTTTTGTTTCTCTTTTATGACTTCATTTTATGTATTTCGTTGCTCTTTCATGAATGTTTTTTTTGTCATTTTATGTCTTTTTTGTTGTTGTTTTTAACAAGTGAGCAGCGACTCCTTGGAGTCTTTTAGTCCGTCTGAACGCTGAACAAGACATTTTTAATGAACAAAGTGTTGAAATAAACTGTGATAAAGTGAAAAACAGCGAAAGGATCAAAGTCGTGTTTAGATGTCCACGTTGCCGTGGATGCGCATTGTTCTGCTTCTATGCTGATGACAGCCACCTGTCAATCAAATCACGTCCTGCTTTATCTTCTGTTTTCTTCTGAATGGGACCATTATTTACACATTAACACCAGATTGTCTTGAAGAAGACTCAAAACTAGAGATTGAGACCAGAATGTTGCCACCAGAGCTTTTTCTGAGCTAATAAATCAGATAAGAAGTCATCGAGATGATTTATGCATCGGTCAGTCTGTCGTTCTCTTTGTGTGGTCTTCATTTGTCTTTTTAAGCTTCATGCATAAAAAGTAAGACAGTTCATTGGGTGTGGAGGAGAGCTGAGCAGAATCCTCAATATTTATTCATCTGTAGCTTTACAGCATATGGATAAAACTAAAGAAGTGAATGATTAGACTGGAATCTTTCAAGAAAGTCTTCATCGTGATGATGAACCTGTTGGAATGTGATTATTTATTATTGACATAGAAAGCCAGTTATACGAGTGAACTTCTTCCTATTTATTCTTCCATTTCTTCTGTGTTTTTTTTGTTGAGTTTTGGTCTCACATACTCTAAAAAGGTATCAAATCGATCGGCTTGGCCATGACAAGTGTGCTATGACTTTTCTAAGGTTTTCGGCAAACAGTTTTCAAATTATTCAGGGAAAACACGTCAAAAAATCCCCCCAATGTTACCCTATGGAGAGGCTAGAGTGGATGACGCCATTGCTATGTAGAGTGTAGAGGGAGAGAAAAATTGTCAAAAAATAACGGTAAAAAGGCATGAAAATTTCTGGAGGAAAGCAGAGGCACCAGTTTCTTGTGATACGTCTTATTTTGGAGACTCTTTTGTCATTTTCTTGCTCTAAATAAAACAGTTTTCACTTTTAAACTCTCAATCATGTTATTCACATATGATGAACAAATATCATATATTTATATTTACATACAGTGCTTAACAAGTTTAATCGACCAACTGTCATAACAAAAATATTTTGGAAAACTTTCAAAAATGTGCTTAAAACTAGAACATTTTGTCTCTTTTTTGTTCATTTTATGTCACTTTTATGTCATTGTATGGCTTTTTGTGGTCATTTTTTTTGGTCTTTTTTGGTCATTTTGTGTCTTTTTAAAGTAATTTTGTGTTAGAGGGAGACAAAGACAGACGGTCAATAATGTATGGTTGAGAGTCACAGGCCAGAGTCAAGCACACTCAAAACTTCTTCAGAAATGTTCGAGTTTCTTTAACTTGTTGCTGCAGTTTGAAGCTGCTACACAGAGTAAAGTCTGTGCAGGTTTTACCGTCTCCATCATGAAGCGGCTCGGACCAGGTCGCGCCCACGCTCGCTGAGTTTCCTCTCTCAGTAGAATCGCAGAGAAAGACACCAGTGATAATGTGAGGTGTCAGGAATGAGTTTTACAGAGTTGAAACACGTCCTACCTGTTAGAGTTAAAGGCCTGAAAGCTTGTCAGGTTGTCTCGTTGGTCCTTTCCCCTCTAAAGCAGACGGACAGTTTGATACTTGAGCGATGGCACAAGGAATTCATTTGTTGCAGCAGTTTGCAGAGACACGCTCCTCTCTCTGAAGTGATAACCACCGGTTTTCCTTTTCTGCAGCGACAGCAGCGTGTCAGATCTGTTCTGGCGGCTGTAATCACTGTAAGTCATACTTTTAAAGTGCTCTGAAAATGATCCCGAAGCACAAATATGATTCAGGTTGGAAAAAAAAAGCGAGCTGTCATGTGCCGTGTGTTCAGACAGCTGTGTGGGTTCAAACTGAAGGATCCTGTTAGGTTTTACAAATTGCTAAGCAAAACTCTTGATTATCCTTTTTGTGCAAAACTGTCTCGACAATCAATAAAAACAGGTTTAACAAAAAAACTATGAATCACAGCAACTCCTTCAGCAGACTGTCAGAAATGTCCAAAACCAATGTGGAGCTGCAGACAGACGGATGTGCTCGGTGTCGATAGATTTTCTAGAGAATTTGAGAAGTTAAAGTTTGACTATGATGTGCTTTATTGAGTGTGCTTGTAGGAGCATATTATATACTATTCACCAGGCTTCTTCCTATTTATTCTTCCATTTCTTTAGTGTTTTTTTTGTTGAGTTTTGGTCTCACATACTCTAAAAAGGTATCAAATCGATCGGCTCGGCCATGACAAGTGTGCTACGACTTTTCTAAGGTTTTCGGCAAACGGTCTTCAAATTATTCAGGGAAAACACGCCAAAAAAACACCCCAATGTTACCCTATGGAGAGGCTAGAGTGGATGCCGCCATTGCTAGAGTGTAGAGGGAGAGAAAAAACTGTCAAAAAATAACGGTAAAAAGGCGGGAAAATTTCTGGAGGAAAGCAGAGATACCAGTTTCTTGTGATACGTCTTTTTTTGGAGACTCCTTTCTCATTTTCTTGCTCTAAATAAAATCGTTTTCACTTTTAAACTCTCAATCATGTTATTCACATACGATGAAAAAACATAATATACTTATATTTACATACAGTGCTTAACAAGTTTAATCGACCAACTGTCATCACAAAAATATTTTAGAAAACTTTCAAAAACTGGCTTGAAACTAGAACATTTTGTCTCTTTTTTGTTCATTTTATGTCACTTTTATGTCATTGTATGGCTTTTTGGGGTAGTTTTATGTCTTTTTTTGTAATTTTGTGTCTTTTTTGTTTATTTCATGTCACTTTTATGTCATTGTATGGCTTTTTGGGGTAGTTTTATGTCTTTTTTTGTAATTTTGTGTCTTTTTTTGTTAATTTTATGTCACTTTTATGTCATTGTATGGCTTTTTGGGGTAGTTTTATGTCTTTTTTTGTAATTTTGTGTCTTTTTTTGTTCATTTTATGTCACTTTTATGTCATTGTACGGCTTTTTGGGGTAGTTTTATGTCTTTTTTTGTAATTTTGTGTCTTTTTTTGTTTATTTTATGTCACTTTTATGTCATTGTATGGCTTTTTGGGGTAGTTTTATGTCTTTTTTTGTAATTTTGTGTCTTTTTTGTTTATTTTATGTCACTTTTTTGTCATTGTATGGCTTTTTGGGGTAGTTTTATGTCTTTTTTTAAATTTTGTGTCTTTTTTGTTTATTTTATGTCACTTTTATGTCATTGTATGGCTTTTTGGGGTAGTTTTATGTCTTTTTTTGTAATTTTGTGTCTTTTTTGTTTATTTTATGTCACTTTTATGTCATTGTATGGCTTTTTGGGGTAGTTTTATGTCTTTTTTTTGTAATTTTGTGTCTTTTTTTGTTCATTTTATGTCACTTTTATGTCATTGTATGGCTTTTTGGGGTAGTTTTATGTCTTTTTTTGTAATTTTGTGTCTTTTTTTGTTCATTTTATGTCACTTTTATGTCATTGTATGGCTTTTTGGGGTAGTTTTATGTCTTTTTTTTGTAATTTTGTGTCTTTTTTGTTCATTTTATGTCACTTTTATGTCATTGTATGGCTTTTTGGGGTAGTTTTATGTCTTTTTTTTGTAATTTTGTGTCTTTTTTGTTTATTTTATGTCACTTTTATGTCATTGTATGGCTTTTTGGGGTAGTTTTATGTCTTTTTTTGTAATTTTGTGTCTTTTTTGTTTATTTTATGTCACTTTTATGTCATTGTATGGCTTTTTGGGGTAGTTTTATGTCTTTTTTTGTAATTTTGTGTCTTTTTTTGTAATTTTGTGTCTTTTTTGTTCATTTTATGTCACTTTTATGTCATTGTATGGCTTTTTGGGGTAGTTTTATGTCTTTTTTTGTAATTTTGTGTCTTTTTTGTTCATTTTATGTCACTTTTATGTCATTGTATGGCTTTTTGGGATAGTTTTATGTCTTTTTTTTGTAATTTTGTGTCTTTTTTGTTTATTTTATGTCACTTTTATGTCATTGTATGGCTTTTTGGGGTAGTTTTATGTCTTTTTTTTAATTTTGTGTCTTTTTTGTACATTTTATGTCACTTTTATGTCATTGTATGGCTTTTTGGGGTAGTTTTATGTCTTTTTTTGTCATTTTACTTCCCTGTTGTCTTTTTGTGGTCATATTTTTTGTCTTTTTTGGTCATTTTGTGTCTTTTTAAAGTAATTTTGTGTTAGAGGGAGACACAGGCAGACGGTCTATAATGTATGGTTGAGAGTCACAGGCCAGAGTCAAGCACACTCAAAACTTCTTCAGAAATGTTTCAGTTTCTTTAACTTGTTGCAGCAGTCTGAAGCAGTCATACAGAGGAAAGTCTGTGCAGTTTTACCGTCTCCATCATGAAGCGTCTCGGACCAGGTCGCGCCCACGCTCGCTGCTATTCTAATCGCTTTAATTAGCTGAGACGAACCCGCATCGACCGTTTACCCGCCTGTATCACTTTCACTTTACATTCTTCTCCCAGCATAAAAATACCATCTCATTAAAGTGATTCCAGAGCAGCAGAATAAAGATTAATGTCTCATTGTTCGGCTCTCTCAGCTCGTGTATGAAGGCTTTTCCCTTTTACCTGATTAACGTCTCTACAGCAGCAACATGTTCCATCTGCTGCAGCCGCCACGCACAATTACACAGGAAACACTCACTGCTGCTGTGATTAAATCTGCTTCAATCAGCCGACAGAAAACTCCTGCAGCAGAACTTTTCTCTCCTCTTTCCACCACTGACATAGTCCAGACGGACAGAAACAAAGACCAGATGTTGTAGTTTGACAGATTAATCCTGCTGTCTTTAAGATGATCAGAAATTATTCAACATTTTCCACATAGTGTTCTATTGCAGTCTGCTCTCCCAGTTATTACGCTCCCATGCAACTAAGGCTGGGCGATATATCGATATAAAAATATATAAAAATGTTTTTAAATGTGATATGGAATTAGACCATACCGCATATATCGATATAGTTTAAAAAAAATATTTATTTAAATGTAAATGTTGCCCTTTCTAGGGTTTGTCATATTTAGTTATTTTGTAACGTTTGTTATTCTTTTCTCACTTAAATATATATTTTTTTCAAAACCATAAGATGCCCAATGCAAAACAATAAGAAAAGGGGTGATTTCCTGCAGCCCAATAATCTTCCAAAAGCCTCAGTGACACATCTTCCATGCAACTAAACCAGGGGTCTCAAACTGGCGGCCTGCGGGCCAATTGTGGCCCTCGTGATGATATTTTGTGGCCCCCACCTTGATATGAAAGTTTAATGTGAGTTTTATATGAATGGCACTTTACCGTGTTGTGTGTGGAAGGTCCCTTTAATTACTTTTTGGGTAATTTTGTGTCTTTTTTAATAATTCTGTGTCTTTTTTAAATCATTTTGTGTCTTTTTTTGGTCTTTTTTGGTCATTTTGTGTCTTTTTTTAGTCATTTTGTGTCTTTTTTTTAGTCATTTTGTGTCTTTTTTTTAGTCATTTTGTGTCTTTTTTTGTCATTTTGTGTCTTTTTTTTTGGTCTTATTTGGTCATTTTGTGTCTTTTTTGTAAATTTGTGTCTTTTTTTGTCATTTTGTGTCTTTTTTAAGTCATTTTGTGTCTTTTTTTTGTCATTTTGTGTCTTTTTTTGGTCATTCTGATCCTGCCTCCAGCGGCCCCCAGGTAATTTGAGTTTGAGACCCCTGCTCTAAATAGAATTCCAATTCCATTAACCCACACCATGATCTTTTACTAAACCTCACCAAGTAGTTCAGGTGCCTGAACCTAAACAAACAGTGACAATCAGAAAAATCTCACCATAAAACTATAAAACATTTTCCACATAGTTTTCTATTGCAGTCTGCTCTCCCAGTTATTACGCTCCCATGCAACTCGGGCTGGGCGATATATATCGATATAAAAATATATAAAAATATTTTAAAATGTGATATGGAATTAGACCATACTGCATATATCGATATAGTTTAAAAAAAATATTTCTTTAAATGTAAATGTTGCCCTTACTAGGGTTTGTCATATTTAGTTATTGTTTGTCATAACGTTTGTTATTCTTTTCTCACATAAATATATTTTTTTTCAAAACCATAAGATGCCCAAAGCAAAACAATAAGAAAAAAGGGTGATTTCCTGCAGCCCAATAATCTTCCAAAAGCCTCAGTGACACGTCTTCCATGCTTCCATGCAACTTAACCAGGGGTCTCAAACTGGCGGCCCGCGGGCCAATTGTGGCCCTCGTGACGATATTTTGTGGCCCCCACCTTGATATGAAAGTTTAATGTGAGTTTTATATGAATGGTACTTTACCGTGTTGTGTGTGGAAGGTCCCTTTAATTACTGTTTTGGTAATTTTGTGTCTTTTTTAATAATACTGTGTCTTTTTTAAATCATATTGTGTCAATTTTTTTTAGTAATTTTGTGTCTTTTTTGGTCATTTTGTGTCTTTTTTAAGTAATTTAGTATAATTTCAGTCATTTTGTGTCTTTTTTGTAAATTTGTGTCTTTTTTGGTAATTTTGTGTCTTTTTTAAGTCATTTTGTGTCTTTTTTGGTCGTTTTGTGTCCTTTTTAAATCATTTTGTGTAGATTTTTTTGTAATTTTGTGTCTTTTTTGGTAATTTTGTGTCTTTTTTAAGTAATTTAGTATAATTTCAGTCATTTTGTGTCTTTTTTGTAAATTTGTGTCTTTTTTGGTAATTTTGTGTCTTTTTTTTAGTCATTTTGTGTCTTTTTTGGTCATTTTGTGTCTTTTTTAAGTCATTTAGTGTCTTTTGTTAGTCATTTTGTGTCTTTTTTGGTCATTTTGTGTCTTTTTTTAGTCATTTTGTGTCTTTTTTTAGTCATTTTGTATCTTTTTTTGGTCATTCTGATCCAGCCAAGGGTTGAACTCTTCTTATAGGACCTCTAGTTTTTATAACCGGTCTGGAGTTGAATGTGATGCAGTTTTCCTGACTCGTTGCAGCATTTCCCTGCTTGTTAACACGTGTTGAGTCAGTTAGTAAGAAGCCCTGATGACTTATTGCCTCTCATTGTAACAGAACTTGTCTTCCTGTTGGAGGCGAGCCACCATGTAGGTCAGAAAGGATTTACACAACCAACTGCTCTCCTTTTAAACAGACTATTAATTCTGGGGGGAGAACGCAGAAATTCATTACAAATCACTACTTATGTAACCTCTAAAGTGCCTCAGTCTTCATTTCAACAGCAATTTCTCCACTCATTTTCCCCGTGCATACATTTAGCGCTGTAATTAAAGCGCTCCGCTTTATTTAGCTTCTCATCCTCCGTCTGGGGCTCTGAGATAAAACACAGTCGGCCTGCAGACACTTCTTCCTGTTGGAGTGAATCCATCTCCTGGCTGGGGGTTATGAGATATGAATCATTGGAGGTGTTTCATTACTTCCTGCTGTCGTCCTCTAGCCCCGCCCCCTCCTCTAGCCCCGCCCCCTCACTGAGTGACAGCTCTGATGCCAGCTTTGACCCTCAAACTGTTTGGAAGCCAAAGCACTTTTTGTTCAAATTATGAAAATGGATTCTGCTCGCTCGTCTGCCCGGGACACGACATGATTTATTCCTAATTCATTCTCCGAGTCGGGACGTTATGAATGTTGCAGCAGAAACGGATCAGGTCAGATGGATGAGCTGCAGGAGGTTTTATTTCACCAACAGGGAAATAAACAGACGTAAAGATCGGCTTGTTGTGGAGGATTTATAATGTGTTTAGACAACGAGCAATAAAGATTTTATTTAAAGTCCAGGAGGTGTATAGTTAACAGTCTGTAGATCAGAGGTCTCAAACTCAAGTTACCTGGGGGCCACTGGAGGCAGAATCAAAATTAACAAAAAAAGACACAAAATGACAGAAAAAACACTAAATTACTTTAAAAAGACACAAAATGACTAAAAAGACACAAAATTACAGAAAAAACACAAAATTACTTTAAAAAGACACAAAACGAACAAAAAAAGACACAGAATTACTGAAAAAAACAAATTACTTAAAAAAGAAACAAAATGACCAAAAAAGACGAAATGACCAAAAAAGACACAAAATTACAGAAAAAAACAAATTACTTAAAAAAGAAACAAAATGACCAAAAAAGAAACAAAATGACCAAAAAAGACACAACATTATTAAAAAGGCACAAAATTACCCCAAACATTTTTTGTGTCTTTTTTTAAAAAAGATTTTAGTCTTTTTTTTATGTTGTGTCTTTTTTAAATAATTTTGTTTTCTTTTAGTAATTTTGTCTTTTTTTAAATTTTGTGTCATTTTAGTAATTTTGTGTCTTTTTTGTCATTTTGTTTATTTTTTTAAGTAATTAGTTTTTTTCTGTAATTTTGTGTATTTTTTGTCATTTGGTGTCTTTTTTTATAATTTTGTCTTTTTTTTGTAATTTTGTGTCTTTTTTAAATAATTTTGTCTTTTTTTTAAGCAATTTTGTCTTTTTTAAAACAATTTTGTGTCATTTTAGTAATTCTGTGTATTTTTTGGTAATTTTGTGTCTTTTTTAAATAATTTTGTCTTTTTTGGGAATTCTGTGTATTTTAAGGTCATTTTGTGTCTTTTTAGTCATTTTGTGTCTTTTTTGGTCATGTTGATCCTTCCTCCAGCGGCCCCCAGGTAATTTAAGTTTGAGACCCCTGATTTAGATGCATGATTGCATCAACATTTATAGCGTCTACAGTCCAGCAGCATGTGAAGAACAGGTTTAGTCCCAGGAGTGTTTAAAAAGACAGATAATCTTGTTTCTAACACCAACACTAGGAGCTGTTCCCAGCCTGACCAACAGGGGGCGATATACGTTTTCCTAAAGTTCACACTGTCAGCAATCTAAAAACGCAGCACTTTTCACACTCAGTAATGTTCATTTTATTCTTTTCAGTATATAAAACAGTTGACTGTGCACTTTCCTTAATCACTGTCCTGCTTTAAATAAAGTGATTATTGCTGCAAGATTAAAATATTCTGCTGATTTTATATTCTAATCAAAACTAATGTCAGATGATTTAAATTAACTGGAAATAACTGACTTTTTATCGCTCACATTTAAAAGCAGGAGGACTTTTTTTTTTTGCCCGTCCCCCGTACAGAAGGTGAGTCCCCACAATGTCAGTTACGCACGCACACACACACACACACACACACACACACACACACACAGCACAATCAGAACAACTCAAACAGTCTTTGTGCAGAATAACACAGTTAGAATGACAGAAATCAGAAAAACATAATCAAATGCAAGTAGATTTTCTCTGATATATTATATTTAAAAAATGTAAATAAAATGGAATTTATTTATAAACACTTTTCCAAGTGCCTACATGTCTCTAATATTAAAATAATAATAAAATATTACTAAAAAAAGGCACAAAATTACCAAAAGTGACAAAAATGGCCAAAAAAAGACACAAAAGACCAGAAAAATACACAAAAGACCAGAAAAATACACAAAATTCCCCAAAAGACAAGAAATGATATTGTCATGTTTCCAGCCTCTCCTGTCCTCTCCTCTCTGCTCTGTGTAAATGACACATGGAGAATAAATAGATTCTGACACTAATTTCAACATTTAACACAAGTAACGGTCACTTTTTATAACGGAAACTTTGGTACCAGATGATGCGTTCAAGGACCGTCGGAAAGTTCAAACACTGACGATAACGCCTGTTTTTTCAGTTTCTTTCTCTGATGAATAATCTATTTTCGATGATCTTTTAATAAAAAATATACATATATCCCCCCGGCTGAGTGATGGTATGGGAACTTGCTTTACATGCATATGCGGAAAGAGTGCCACACACACACACACACACACACACACACACACACACACACACACACACACACACACACACACAGTCCTATATTACCAACAGTGGACCATGGTGCTACCCAACCAAGTGAGGACTTTTCTGTTTCTGGTCATTTTGAATATATATAATATGTATACACAGAATTACCAAAAAAGACACAAAATTATTCTATATATATATATATATATATATATATATATATATATATATATATATATATAGAATAATTTTGTGTCTTTTTTGGTAATTGTGTCTTTTTTTGGTCATTTTATTTCTTTTCAAGTAATTTAGTCATTTTGTGTATTTTTTTTGTAATTCTGTGTATTTCTTTGTCATTTTGTGTCTTTTTTTTGTCATTTTGTGTCTTTTTTTGGTCATCTTGTTTCTCTCTCTCTCTCTCTCTCTCTCTATATATATATATATATATATATATAATATCATAATGGACCATGAGACCACATCAGGTCTCATAGTGAGAGACGAAGTGAGACATTCTGACGTCTGTCCAGACTTCTCTAAGTGTGTTTCCTGTCGTATCAGCGTGGATCCGTCTTCATCTCGCCGCTCCGTCTGTCGGCTGGTCTGCAGTGTGTCGTAAACGCTGGTTATGATGTTTTTTATTATTTTATTGGACGTCAGAGTTCAGCTAACGAGATGACAGACAGACGAGGAACAGGCAAATCTAATAAAGAGGTCAAAGAGAGAGACGAGTCGGCTGGTTGATCTATCATCAGGTCTCATCAAGTCTGGGGTGTGTGTCTGTGTGTGTGTGTGTGTGTGTGTGTTATATTCTAATTTGGAGCATTTTACCTCTCTGTTTCTTTTTATTTCACAGCAACATATAAAATCTCTATAATCTCTAAGTCCTGCAGCTCTGTGGAATCAGCTCAATCAGAACAACTCAAACAGTCTTTGTGCAGAATAACACAGTTAGAATGACAGAAACCAGGAAAAAAGAAAAAGTTGAATTTCTCTGATAATTATTCTTTTTCTTTATTTGAACAAAATGGACACATAATTACAAAAAAATACATGAAATTAACAAAAAAGACACAAAATTACAATTGAATACATACAATTGTAAAAAAGGAGGTAAAATTACAAAAAAGACACAAAATTATTACAAAAAATATATAAAAATTATAAAAAAAACAACATAAAAATTACAAAAAAAAAAAAAAGGTAAAATAACCAAAAAACACACAAAATCACCCAAAAAAAATAAAAAATAAAAGTATGTCTTTTTTTGGTCATTTTGTGTCTTTCTGTCTTTTTTGGTCATTTGGTGTCTTTTTTTTAGTCATTTAGCGTCTTTTTTTCATAATTTTGTGTCTTTTTATGTAATTTTTTGGTCATTTTGTGTCTTTTTTAGTGATGATTTCAAAGTTCTGGAAAAGTCCCATGATGCATTGCGACACTCCCAAATGTATTCTGATGCATTTCATTGGCCAAGAGACCGAAAATAGGTGGAAAAAACTACAAATACTACAAAACAACGTATCTGGTTTCCCAGCTTTAATGGTAGAATACATAAACAAATATGTATAAATATAAACGGCGACTCAATCTTTGGATGCATGGTTGCATCAAGATTTATGGGAACTTGTTGCAATTTCATCAGGAAAAGTTTTTGCAACTTCCTATGCACACAAAAAGGCCTTTTCTGTCAGATTTAGCTTTGTTTCATCTCTTGGTGAGAACAAACAGGTGAGATGCATTAATATGCTGATCAGACAGATGGTTGTTGCTGCACCTGAAGCTGCTAAAAGTCACTAAAACTAAAAGTTTCCTCTGTTTTTGCTGCAGCAGCGTCCAGCAGAGCTGCTGCTGCTGACGTCTCCATGCTAATGTCTCCACCATAATGTGTCTCCCACAACTTGGCAGAACATCCATTTTTGTTTTTAGCTCCTCTTCTATAAAAAGTCATATTTGAATAACAATAACTGGGACACGCTTTGTGGACAACTATGCAAATGCTCCTCACACTTTCTACATTTTCTCCTGCAGCTGAGTGTGAAATTCCAGACCTCCTGGTTGAGAGTTTATAGGACAATATGAAGCATTTTGATGATTATAAAAACCTTTTCCATGTTAAAAAAATATTGTTGCGTGTGCCTGTAAGAGCACACTTTACTATCTTGACTAAAAAAATACACAAAATGACAGGAAAAAACTAAATTACTTAAAAAAAACACAAAATTACCAAAAAAGACACTAAATCACGTAAAAAAGACACAAAATGTAAAAAAAAACACAAAATGACCAAAAAAGTTAACAGAATTATGCAAAAAGACAAATAACCAAAAAAAGACACAAAATGACAGAAAAAAACTAAATTACTTAAAAAGACACAAAATGACAGAAAAAAAGACCTAAAAATAACCAAAAAATGCACATAATTACTAAAAAGAGACACAAAATTACAAAAAAAGACACAAAATGACGAAAAGAAGACAGAATTACCAAAAAAGACACAAAAGTATTTAAAAAAAGACCCAAAATGACCAAAAAAAGACACAAAATGACATTACATAACATTTCAACTTCTTCCGGTAACAACAACACGGCAGATAATAAACTACTATCCAACGGCTTCTTTCTATTATTCTTCTGTTACTTCTGTGGAGAAAGCTTCATCAGACAACAAGGAGGAACCGGCAACTTAATTTGCAAGGCAGCAAATTACTGAAACTCAACCTGGAATCAAACTTCCTTCCACGCCCTCCATCAAAAAGGATTTCCCCCTCTTTTCCAACTGGACTGTGAGTAACATACTGGGCTTAGATTAGAAATCAGATTAGAAATCAGACTAGGATTAGAAATTAGATTAGATTCCTCAGATTAGGATTAGAAATCAGACTTTAAATACAAAGGATTCAACCTGTTAACAATGATTTGGTTTATATGTGTGTTTTTAAGTAAATTTGTTGTGATATTCGTGTAGCTACATCATTCGAGGTTTAATGTTGATCTTGCTTTATGCAAACCAGGAGTCTCAAACTCAAATTACCTGCTGGAGGCTGCTGGAGGCAGTATCAAAATAAAAAAAATTGACAAAATTACTAAAAAACTAAAGAAAAACACTTTCATGCTCAATAAAGAATTGTAAATGTGTCAAATGTGAACAAAGGTGTCAAATCTACCATATAAGAGGGTTCCATCCAGTTCTATCATTTGATACTAAATCTATTTGAGCTTGTCTCCAGTTTTACTTGGTATATCATCATCAAACTGAAACTGGCCTCATGGAGTTTACAGCCAGAACTTTAGAGGTAAATGTACAGTAGGGCTCCACGCTGCTTTGTTTTCTAGTCTGATGGAGGCAACAAGTCTGGATTATTTGGAGCTTTTGGACACTCCACAGGGTTAAAAGGTGTTAAAGTTCCTAAAATAAAAGCGTGCAGCCTCATTTAATCTGAGCAGAGAAGTAACCAATGGGACCATTGTAACCAGAGTAACCATTTGTGTCTTTTTTTAGTCATTTTGTGTCTTTTTTTGTGTAATTTTGTCTATTTTTGTGTCTGTTTTGTGTCTTTTTTTCATTTGTTTTGTATCTTTTCTTGGACATTTTGTGTCTTTTTTGGTCATTTTAAGTCATTTTGTGTCTTTTTGTTTCTGTTTTGTGTCTTTTTTAGTCGTTTTGTCCTTTTTTGGTCATTTTGTGTCTTTTTGTCTTTTTTTGGTAATTTTGTGTGTTTTTGTCTTTTTTTTAGTTATTTTGTGTCTTTTTTGTGTCTTTTTAATTCAGTTTGTGTCTTTTTGTTTCTGTTTTGTGTCTTTTTTTAGTCATTTTGTGTCTTTTTTCAGTCATTTTGTGTATTTTTGTGTCAGTTTTGTGTCTTTTTTTGGTCATGTTGCATCTTTTAATGTCTTTTTTTGTGTCTTTTTTTTTGTTTCGGTTTTGTGTCTTTTTATGTCGTTTCATGTCTTTTTTTAGTCATTTTGTGTCTTTTTTTAGTCATTTTGTGTCTTTTTTTGGTCATTTTGTGTCTTTTTTGGTCCTTTAGAGGTAAATGTACAGTAGGGCTCCACGCTGCTTTGTTTTATAGTCTGATGGAGTCAACAAGTCTGGATTATTTGGAGCTTTTGGACTCTCCACAGGGTTAAAAGGTGTTAAAGTTCCTAAAATAAAAGCGTGCAGCCTCATTTAATCTGAGCAGAGAAGTAACCAATGGGACCATTGTAACCAGAGTAACCATTTGTGTCTTTTTTTAGTCATTTTGTGTCTTTTTTTGTGTCATTTTGTCTATTTTTGTGTCTGTTTTGTGTCTTTTTTTCATTTGTTTTGTATCTTTTCTTGGACATTTTGTGTCTTTTTTGGTCATTTTAAGTCATTTTGTGTCTTTTTGTTTCTGTTTTGTGTCTTTTTTAGTCGTTTTGTGTCTTTTTTTGTGTCATTTTGTCTATTTTTGTGTCTGTTTTGTGTCTTTTTTTCATTTGTTTTGTATCTTTTCTTGGACATTTTGTGTCTTTTTTGGTCATTTTAAGTCATTTTGTGTCTTTTTGTTTCTGTTTTGTGTCTTTTTTAGTCGTTTTGTCCTTTTTTGGTCATTTTGTGTCTTTTTGTCTTTTTTTGGTAATTTTGCGTGTTTTTGTCTTTTTTTTAGTTATTTTGTGTCTTTTTTGTGTCTTTTTAATTCAGTTTGTGTCTTTTTGTTTCTGTTTTGTGTCTTTTTTTAGTCATTTTGTGTCTTTTTTCAGTCATTTTGTGTATTTTTGTGTCAGTTTTGTGTCTTTTTTTGGTCATGTTGCATCTTTTAATGTCTTTT
Source organism: Centropristis striata (assembly GCF_030273125.1). Taxonomy (NCBI): domain Eukaryota; kingdom Metazoa; phylum Chordata; class Actinopteri; order Perciformes; family Serranidae; genus Centropristis; species Centropristis striata. The sequence continues at coordinate 34,151,127 of NC_081534.1, forward strand.
TTTGTGTCTTTTTTTTTGTTTCGGTTTTGTGTCTTTTTATGTCGTTTCATGTCTTTTTTTAGTCATTTTGTGTCTTTTTTTAGTCATTTTGTGTCTTTTTTCAGTCATTTTGTGTATTTTTGTGTCAGTTTTGTGTCTTTTTTTGGTCATGTTGCATCTTTTAATGTCTTTTTTTGTGTCTTTTTTTTTGTTTCGGTTTTGTGTCTTTTTATGTCGTTTCATGTCTTTTTTTAGTCATTTTGTGTCTTTTTTTGGTCATTTTGTGTCTTTTTTGGTCCTTTAGAGGTAAATGTACAGTAGGGCTCCACGCTGCTTTGTTTTATAGTCTGATGGAGTCAACAAGTCTGGATTATTTGGAGCTTTTGGAGACTCCACAGGGTTAATTCAGTCACTTTGAGCAGTGAAACGTTGGTCAGTAACACATATCTGCTGGATGTGAACCATCAGAGTGTCTGGTGTTGTTGTGGACGTGTCGGAGCTGTTTTTGATGCTCGGTGGAGGGATCACAGGTTGTTTCCTCCTGGGGATCATCTCCACCTTCAGGGGAAGCTTTCCATCACTCACAGCTCAAAGAGCTGCACTCCAGCATGATTCACTAGAACATTTCATTTCCTGCTGGAATATAAAGCAGACAGAAGGTGACATTCTGCTGCAGCTCTTTGTTTCTCACTCAATAATCGATAGCGAAGCCATTTACTCTGCAATCAGCCAGCAGTGATGGAGGCTGACACTCCTGCAGCCGAGGGAGGGAAGAGATGACGCTCTTCATGTCAAACATCTAATCTAACGTCTTCTAGAAGCTGCTGAGCAACCTGCTAAATGTCTCATTCTGATGCTGTGGACAAAAGTCAAGGGTCCAGAGTCCAGAGTGCAGCGAGGATGAGGTTTAAATCACTTAATTACTAAAAAAAAGACACAAAATGAACAAAAAAAAGATACAAAATGACCGAAAAATACACTGAATTACCAAAAAAGACACAAAATGACCAAAAAAACCCAAAATGACCAAAAAAGACACAAAATGACAAAAAAAGACACAAAATTATTTAAAAAAGACACACAATTACCAAAAAGACACACAATTACCAAGAAAACCACAAAATTGTTAAAAAACACAAAATTATTTTTAAAAGACACAACATCATTAAAAAACACACAAAATAACCAAAAAAGACACAAAATTACCAAAAAAGAAACAAAATTACAAAAAAACCCCACAAATTTACAAAAAAAGACACAAAATTACTTAAGAAAAGACACACAATTACCAAAAAAGACACAGAATTACCAAAAAAAACAAAATTATTTTTAAAGGCCCAAAATCATTAAAAAAAACACACAAAATTACCAACAAAAGAAACAAAATTACCAAAAAAACACAAAATTGTTAAAAAAAAACACAAAATTATTTTTAAAGGCCCAACATCATTGAAAAAACACACAAAATCATTAAAAAAGACACAAAATGACCAAAAACAGTAATTAAAGGGACCTTCCACACACAACACGGTAAAGTGCCATTCATATAAAACTCACATTAAACTTTCATATCAAGGTGGGGGCCACAAAATATCATCACGAGGGCCACAATTGGCCCACGGGCCGCCAGTTTGAGACCCCTGCTGTAGAGCCTCTAAATCAGCTGCTGAGGACCTTTTCCCTTCATGTTGAGTCTCCTCTTGAAACTCTTCTTCTCTTTCTCTAATTGGCGCTGCAGAGAGCTGCTGGAGCTCTGTGACATCACAGGTCAAGGGTCCCATCCTGTAACCATGGTAACGGTGTTTACTCCTCAGGGAGACGGCTTCATTAAGGACAGGTTGATGCCCTCAGAGGAGATAAAACATGATGGATCCTCTGGTTCCTGTCAGACTCTGTAGGAGGATTTACAGAGACAGAAACAAGACATGAAGCTCTGACTGATGGAGGAACATCAAGCAGGAACATAAATGTGTTACACAAAGTTAGTGCTCACTTGAAAAAAAACGAGAAGGAGAAGAGAAAGATCTGCAGACTCTTAAACTGTCTGATGTTTTAGTCATTTTGTGTCATTTTGTTTCTTTTTTTTTGTCATTTAATGTCATTTTTATGTCATTTAGTGTCTTTTTGTGTCATTTTGTGTCATTTTGTGTCTTTTTTAAGTAATTTTGTGTCATTTTGTGTCTTTTTGTGTCATTTTGTGTCTTTCTTTTAGTCATTTTGTGTCTTTCTTTTAGTCATTTTGTGTCTTTTTTTAGTCATTTTGTGTCTTTTTTTTGTCATTTTGTGTCATTTTGTGTCATTTTGTGTCTTTCTTTTAGTCATTTTGTGTCTTTTTTTAGTAATTTTGTGTCTTTTTTTAGTCATTTTGTGTCTTTTTTTGGTCATTTTGTGGGTTTTTTTGGTGATGATTTCAAAGTTCTGGAAAAGTCCCATGATGCATTGCGACACTCCCACATGTATTCTCATTTTGTGTCTTTTTTTCTAGTCATTTTGTGTCTTTTTTCTAGTCATTTTGTGGGTTTTTTTGGTCATTTTTGGTCTTTTTTAGTCATTTTGTGTCTCTTTTTGGTCATTTTGTGTCTTTTTTTGGTGATGATTTCAAAGTTCGGGAAAAGTCCCATGATGCATTGCGACACTCCCACATGTATTCTGGTGCATTTCATTGGCCAAGAGACCGAAAGTAGGTGGAAAAACTACAAAAACTACAAAACAACGTGTCCTCTTTCCGCTTTAATGGTAGAATAACACAACAGAACCCAACAGGTTTTAATGGTAGAAATGCGGTAATGCTTTCCCGCCTTAAATGGGTTGAGTTGCCTCCACTTGTCCCGGCTGCTTCTTAGAATAATCATGTTTTTTTAAAGGTAAAAGTAGCTTCCATTAATGTGTAACAGCAGGTGAAACCAGCCGGCTGCTCTGTTCTTTACATTATTAAAGCAGCAGTGAAACACTTCAGATTATAAACAGAAACGTTTCAGACGGCGCTGAATATTTCAGCTGCCGTCATCTGTAATACATGAAGGAACACACACACACACACACAGACACACACACACACACACACACACACACACAGACACACACACACACATACACTCTGAACTGCTCCTCTACCTTTATCTATGGGGTCTCCAACTCAAATTACCTGGAGGCAGTATCAAGCTGCCAGCAGCCAGTATCAAAATGACCAAAAAAAGACACAAAATTACTAAAAAAGACACAAAATTATTTTAAAAAGAAACGAAATTACTAAAAAAAAACACAAAATTATTTTAAAAAGAAACAAAATTACTAAAAAAGACACAAAATTATTTTAAAAAGAAACGAAATTACTAAAAAAAAAAAAAAATATTTTAAAAAGAAACAAAATTACTAAAAAAGACACAAAATTACTAAAAAAGACACGAAATTATTTTAAAAAGACACAAAATTACTAAAAAAGACACAAAATTATTTTAAAAAGACACAAAATTACTAAAAAAGACACAAAATTACTAAAAAAGACACAAAATTACTAAAAAAGACACAAAATTATTTTAAAAAGACACAAAATTACTAAAAAAGACACAAAATTATTTTAAAAAGACACAAAATTACTAAAAAAGACACGAAATTATCAAAAAGACACAAAATTATCAAAAAAAGACACAAAATTACTAAAAACAGTAATTAAAGGGACCTTCCACACACAACACAGTAAAGTGCCATTCATATAAAACTCACATTAAACTTTCATATCAAGGTGGGGGCCACAAAATATCATCACGAGGGCCACAATCGGCCCGCGGGCCGCCAGTTTGAGACCCATGACTTAGAGAAGAGTTTTTTCTAGCCTGATTTTTATTCACTTCTTTTGTATAAATCCTGCATTTATCTGCTTTATTTTAATGTAGTTTTACCACAACTGCAGCCTTTTCTAACCTGAACCACGCCACAAGTGAAAGTTTATATATATCTTTATCAATTTTTAAAATAAATATTTAATTTATATATAAATATACTTAAATATGACAGTAATTCTTATTTATTTTACTTATTTTTTTACATTTTACATTTTGTTAAAGTTTTACTGTAAGAAAACAGAAAGTTTCTGTAATTTTACATTTGTGTATTTTTTTGTATTTTTACATAGAATTCACTGTATTTTAACATTGAAGACCATTAACCCTGTAAATCTCTCTCCCTCTATTACAAATATTAACCATAAAATATAAGTTGAATGAAAAATAATTTTTTATGGCATTTGCACTCGAAAAAAACAAGAAAACCTTTTAAAATAATAGTGAATTTCTGTCTTTTTCTAACCTTAACCACGCCATAACTGAAAAGTACAATTTAAATAAACATTAACAGACTTCTGTTTCTGGTCATGTTGAAAAAGCAAAAACACAACACAAATTAACATTTGTATTGTGTTTTTGCTTTTTTGACCAAAAGTGACACAAAGTTACCCAATAATAGACATTAATACCCAGAATCGGCACAAAATGACCAATAAAAAGAGATTCAATTACCAAAAAAGGGACTTTGTGACCAAAAATATACATAAAATGACAAAAAAAAAAATGTAAAATGACCAAAAGTGACAAAAAGTTACCCCAATAATTGACATTAATATCCAGAATCGGCACAAAATGACCATAAAAAGTCACGGAATGACCATAAAAAGAGATTCAATTACCAAAAAAATGGACTTTGTGACCAAAAATATACATAAAATGACAAAAAAAGATGTCAAATGACAAAATAAAAGACGTAAAATGACCGAAAGTGACACAAAGTTACCCAATAATAGACGTTAATATCCAGAATCGGCACAAAATGAAGTAATTATTATTATTATTATTATTATTATTTATCCTCTGATGCCAGTCACTTCATATTCTGTTGAAAATGTTTATTTTTTTAAGGCTTCAAACTAAAAATCTAGCTAAATCTTCATACATTGGAGCTTTAAGGTGATACAAAGGTCCTAGAAGAGTAATTCAGCACGATATATACATTGTTGGATGATATTTTCATGGTTTTGTTGATATAAAGATGGAAATAGAGAATACGAGGAGTCTCATCTCTTTCAGATGGTATCTATAAGGTCTTATATCTGCTGGTTCTCACTGAGAGAGCAGCAGGAAGGAACAAAGACGATCAGCAGCATCTCTCAGCCTTGACTGGATCCTTTGTGCTCCGTAACGTCTCCATCAGCTACCAGCAGCCTTGAGAGGCGACGAGGCTGAAGCCTGAAGGACCCAACGCCTCGAAGCCACACAATAAAAGAGATGACAACAATATTAACGTCAGGAGAAACCAGACGGATGTCTTTATTCTGCCTGGTGAGCAGCAGTTAAAGGGAGCAGCTGGTCTGATTTATAATATATATATATATATATGTTCCTCAGAGTGTTGCTGTCACATCACTTTATATCATTTATATCACTTTATATCATTTATATCACTTTATATCATTTATATCACTTTATATCCTCCATGTTTAAGATCAGGGGTCTCAAACTCAAATTACCTGGAGGCCGCTGGAGGCAGTATCAAAATCATCAAAAAAAGACACAAAATGACGAAAAAAAAAGGCACAAAATGAAAGAAGACAAACTAAATTACCAAAAAAGACACAAAATTATCAAAAAAGACACAAAATTACTAAAAAAGACACAAAATTATTAAGAAAGATCCAAAATTATTTAAAAAAGACACAAATTTATTTAAAAAAGACACAAAATTACCAAAAAAAGACACAAAATTATTTATAAAAGACACAAATTTATTTAAAAAAGACACAAAATTATTTTAAAAAGACACCATTTTTTTTAAAAAGACACAAAATGAAAGAAGAAAAACTAAATTACCAAAAAAGACACAAAATTGTTTTTAAAAAAACAACTAAATTACCTAAGAAACAAACTGACCAAATAGGCACAAAATTACCAAAAACGACACAAAATTACTAAAATTATTAAGATCCAAAATTATTTAAAAAAGACACAAATTTATTTAAAAAAGACACAAAATTACCAAAAAAAGACACAAATTTATTTAAAAAAGACTCAAAATTACCAAAAAAGACACAAAATTACTGAAAAAGACACACATTTTTTTTAAAAAGACACAAAAGTATCAAAAAAAGACACAAAATTATTAAGAAAGACACAATTTTATTTGAAAAAGACACAACATTACCAAAAAAGACACAAAAGTATCAAAAAAATACACAAAATTATTAAGAAAGATCCAAAATTATTTAAAAAAGACACAAATTTATTTTAAAAAGCCACAAAATTACCAAAAAAAGGACACAAAAGTATCAAAAAAAGACACAAAATTATTAAGAAAGACACAATATTATTTGAAAAAGACCCAAAATCACCAAAAAAAAGACACAAAATTGTTTTTAAAAAAAGAACTAAACTACTTAAGAAACAAAATGACCAAAAAGACACAAAATTACCAAAAAAGACACAAAATTACTTAAAAAAAGACACAAAATTATTAAGAAAGATCCAAAATTATTTGAAAAAGACCCAAAATTACCAAAAAAAGACCCAAAATTACTAAAAAAAAAAGACACAAAATTATTTAAAAAAGAAACAAAATTATTTTAAAAAAGACACAAAATGACCAAAAACAGTAATTAAAGGGACCTTCCACACACAACACGGTAAAGTGCCATTCATATAAAACTCACATTAAACTTTCATATCAAGGTGGGGGCCACAAAATATCATCACGAGGGCCACAATTGGCCCGCGGGCCGCCAGTTTGAGACCCATATTTAATAAGATTCACTAGTCTGGAGACGGTCAGGGCTGGAAGATTATAGAGATAAAACACAAACAGATAAACACGACGAGAGTTTCTCCATAATTCACTGAGAGGTCAAAGAAGTTATTACAAGACAATACATTGAGATTTAATTTACAATTTATTCTAAAATGATCCATCTTTGATTTTTATTATGAGTGGGGAACTTTAGAAGCTTGTTTTCTGTTAATAATTCAGAGGAAAACATAATAATAATAATAATAATAATAATAATAATAATAATAATAATAATAATAATATTTTTGGTCACTAATTGCCTTTTTTGGTAATTGAATCTCTTTTTATTGGTCATTTTGTGCCGATTCTGGATATTAACGTCTATTATTGGGTAACTTTGTGTCACTTTTGGTCATTTTACATCTTTTTTTTTTGTCATTTTATGTATATTTTTGGTTACAAAATCTCTTTTTTTGTAATTTAATATATTTTTTGGTCACAAAATCTCTTTTTTTGTAATTTAATATATTTTTTGGTCACAAAGTCTCTTTTTTTGGTCATTTTGTGCCAATTCTGGACATTAACGTGTATTATTGGGTAACTTTGTGTCACTTTTGGTCATTTTACATCTTTTTTTTTGTCATTTTGTGTATATTTTTGGTCACAAAGTCTCTTTATTTGTATTTTTATCAGTTTTTTTGGTCATTTTACATCTTTACATCATTTTGTCATTATATGATAATAACTTCATTTACATAGCACCTTTTAAAAACAGCTTACAAAGTGCTTTGGCAGAGAGTAGTTAATCACAGAGGAGAGTGATGCCATAAAGGCCTAAGAAAACTGAACATTATTACATAAAAATGACAAAAGACGATTACAAAATCAATTACAAGACAAGGTCACATACCAAGGAAAGACAATTAAGTGATAAAACAGAATTAAATGGGAAAAAAAGATGATTTTATGGAGAATAGAACAGAATAAAAATGTCTGTTAGCTGCCCAGCAGAGAGCAGCTTTAGTTCACAACTCAAACAACTTGGTATTTTTTTGGTCTTTTTTGGCAATTTAGTCTCTTTATGATATTTTTTCTTTAGTTATTTAGTATCTTTTATATTTTTATGTCTTTTTTGGCAATTTTGTGTTCTTTGTTTGTAATTTTGTGGCTTTTGTTAATTATACATTTCTTTTTGCTCTTTTATGGTCATTTGATGCATGTTTTTGTGTGATTTACGTATTTTTCCCCCAAAAAATCTGGTTAAACCAGCCAGTTTGTGTGTATTTACTGTGTGACTCACAGTCTTTCTATCAGTCTGTTGACTGTGTGTCTGTTTTTCTTTCTTTTTTTTTGGTAGTTTTGTGTATTTTTACGGTAATTTAGTGTTCCCCCCAGTTATTAAGTGAAGTTTTGGTAATTTCTAGATCATTTCTGGTAAATTTGTGTCTTTCTTTGGTGATTTTTACTTCATTTTTAGTAATTTTGTGTCTTTCTTTGGTCATTTTTACATAATTTTGTGGTCTTTTATGATTTGTTGGTAATTTTTGGGTCTTTTTTGGTCATTTTGTGACTTCTTTATGGTCATTTTGTGCCAATTCTGGACATGAATGTCTATAACTGGGTAACTTTGTGTCACTCTGGTCATTTTACATCTTTTTTTGTCATTTTATGTATATTTTTGGTCACAAAGTCTCTTTTTTGGTAATTGAATCTCTTTTTATTGGTCATTTTTTGACTTTTTTTATGGTCATTTTGTGCCGATTCTGGATATTAACGTCTATAACTGGGTAACTTTGTGTAACTTTATGTATATTTTTAGTCACAAAGTCTCATTTTTGGTAATTTTATCTCTTTTTTCTGTCATTTTACATCTTTTTTGTCATTTTACTATCATAATAATAATAATAATAATAATAACCTTATTTATATAGCACCTTTTAAAAAAAAGCTTACAAAGTGCTTTGACAGAGAGAAGGTAATCACAGAGGAGAATGTTGTCGTAAGAAAACTGAACATTATTACATAAAAATGATAAAAGACAGCAAAGGATCAATTACAAGACAAGGTCACATACCAAGGAAAGACAATTAAGTAATAAAAACATAATTTGAAGGCACAACTTTATAGAGAAAAGAACTGAATAAAAATCTCTTTTAGCTGCCCAGCAGTGAGCAACTTTAGTTCACAACTCAAACAACTTGGGCATTTTTTTGTCTTGTTTTGGCAATTTTGTGTTTGTTTTTTTGTGTTTGTTTTTTGTAATCGTGGCTCTTTTGTTAATTCTACATTTCCTTTTTGGTCTTTTATGGTCATTTTATCGATTTTTGCTTTGACAGAGAGCAGTTAATCACAGAGGAGAATGATGCCATAAGGCCTAAGAAAACTGAAAATTCTCACATAAAAACGACAAAAGACAAATAAAAAATAAAAAATTACAAGACAAGGTCACATACCAAGGAAAGACAATTAAGTAATAAAAACTGAATTAAAAGGAAAACTGACAACTTAATAGAGAATAAAACAGAATATTAATCTCTGTTAGCTGCCCAGCAGTCAGCAGCTTTATTTAAAGACTTCAACCAAGATTAAGATCCTCACCTGCAGGAGATTCTGCGTTTAAGAGCTTCAGTTGCTCAGCAATATAATAATAGTATCATGCTCTAAATAGGAGATTGAAGCTTTTTTGGGGGAATAAGTTGTGGTGTATTTTAACATTTAACTTACATGACTGATCAGCTGTCGTCCAGATGAATCTAATTCCTGAAGACATATTTTTCTCTCATGTGTGGCCAAAGTTCTCTCTTGCTCAATCTCTTCTTCTTCTACTTCTATTAGCCGTCACTTTAACCTGCCACCTACTGGCCACAGAACGTTACTGCAGCTTTGTTTATTCACTCTGAACCAGCTGATGGAAACTCACTGATTCTCATTTTCTTTAAAGCTACATTACAACATTTCGCTTCAAAATTAGTTTTGGCTTTGATGGAAACACCACTAGTTTATTAACTCTATGGAGTCTTGGGCTGTTATTCCCATTTATGTCTATATGCCATTTAGTCATTTTGCATCTTTTTTTGGTCATTTTGTGTCTTTTTGTGTCTTTTTTAAGTCATTTTGTGTCTTTTTTTGGTCTTTTTTTGGCTTTTGGACACTCTAAATGTGTCTAAATGTACACAGAGCATCATTCTCTCCAACATAAAAACTATTTTCTTCCTGTGTACCATAAAAGCTGTAGAACTTTAGAAGCATTCTGTCACACCAACCTTTGTTGGAGAATGACAATAATTCAACCTTGATCAGAAAAAAGGCGGTATGAATCATTTTTAAAAGGTTTTTTCAGATTATTTGTGTTGCTTTGGAAGGACATGAGACATAGTTTTGTTTTATATGTTGGCATGATGAAAGCAACGGAAAGCTGCAGTGATGGAAAATTGTTCAATGAAAAAAATCAACAATTCTAGTCTGTGTGTAAATAATGTGTATAATAGTCAACACAGAAAATAAACTCATCAGCAACTGATTAACGACAAGAGCTGATGTCCTCATGGACTCTGAAGCAGAACTTTAGAGGGAAACATGCTGAATTATTTGGTCATTTGCGTCTTTTTTGGTAATTTTTTGTCTGTTTTTGGTCATTTTATGTATTTTTTTGGTCTTTTTGTTCTGTTTTTGGTCATTTATGTCATGTTTTTTGGGTTATTTTGTGTATTTTTGGTCCCATTGGTCTGTTTTTGGTCATTTATGTCATCTTTTTTGGTTATTTTGTGTATTTTTGGTCTTTTTGGTGTGTTTTTGGTCATTAATGTGATGTTTTTTGGTTATTTTGTGTATTTTTTGGTCTTTTTGGTCTGTTTTTGGTCATTTATGTCATGTTTTTGGTTATTTTGTGTATTTTTTTTTGTCTTTTTTTGTCTTTTTTTGGTCATTTATGTCATTTTTCTGACAAATCCAGTCTGTGAGTATTTACTGTGTGACTCACACTCTGTTTTAATTTTTCTTTCTTTTTTTTATTAATTTTGTTCATTTTTCTCGTTTGGCTCTCAACGAAGGTGGTCACATTTATCTCTCCTTTCTATCTCCCCTGCTTCGCCTCCTCTCCTCTGGTCTACTGTCTTATACTTTTACTCAGGCGAGGATTTAGGTTGTCCCTGGATGTTTTTATTATTGTCTCTGCACTTAAATCTCTTAAAAATCAACTTTATTACCTGTGTCTTTTTTATCTACTGCTGATTTTAACGTGTCGGATTTTTCTCTTAGTCTTTTGTTTATTGTGTTTCTGGTTTCTGTAACACTTTGAAATTTCTTTATGAAAAGTGCTTTACAAATAAAATGTATTATTATTATTATTATTATTATTTGTCATATTGTATGTATGTTTATGTATATGTTTGGACGGGTTGATGGTCATTTCGTTGTTCTAGTACTTGTTACTTTGTTCAATGACAATAAACTTGAATCTCATCTCATCTCATATTCTGGTCTTTTGTGATTTTTGGGGTATTTTTTGTTTATTTTTTGGCAATGTAGTGTCTTGATATGTTTTTTTTTGTAATTTAGTACCTTTTATTTTTTTTTTGCATGTGTTTTTTTTTGGGCAATTTTGTGTCTTTTTTGTAATCTTTTGGCTCTTTTGTTGATTGGATATTCCATTTTGGTCTTTTATGGTCATTTTATGCAAGTTTTTGTGTCATTTATGTCTTTTTTTTCCACAAATCTAGCCAGTTTGTGTGTATTTACTGTGTGATTCACACTCTTTCAGAGCAATCTGCTGCTGCTCAGCACCACTTTCTATCAGCCTGTTGAGTGTTTGTGTGTTTTCATTAGTTCATCAGAGTTTTGACGCGCTAACAGACGAGCATCTTTCTCATCTCTGCTCGCTCTTTCACACCAATCTTCTCCCCATTACGCTCAGATTGAGGTCAACAGTCTGCAGACTCGACTCTCAGACCAAACCGCCGACAAACCGGCCGCCTCGTTTTCTCATTTGTGTCAAATCTCAGCGTGGCGTCGTCAGGCCCGGCGAGGTCGCCGCCACCATTATCAGCTCCGACGGGAGATTCAAATATTGGTGCATGACGTAAATAATAGTCAATTACAAAACAACAGAGTCGCACAAGACAGAAAATAAACTCATCAACAACTGATTAACGACAAGAGCTGATGTCCATCTAATGCTGATGTACAGACAGTAATTAAAACTCCACTGAAACAAGAGATTCACGACAGCTTTGGGCAGTTAAATGGGTTAGGAGAATTTTACTTGGAACACTTGTATGAGCGAAACTCTGAAAAAAGTCAAAATAAACAGAGAAAAAATCAGAGAAACAACCAAAAGAGCCAAAAGAGTTAATTTTCAATTGCTTTCACTGCGGAAGGAATACAAATATATCCTTAAAATTGAGTAAAACAACATTATTTAAGGTTATAACACAAGGGAGTACATACAGTCATAGAAAAAAATATTAGACCATTGTTTCCTTCAGAAATGTTCCATAGTTTATTGAATAAAACCATGTTAAATGTCTAGATATCAGCTCTAAAATTGAACTCTTATGAGCTGTTATTGTTGTTATCATTATATTTGTCCAAACAAATGTACTTTTAGTTGTACCAGGCATTAAAATGAACAAGAAAATGAAGAAAACAAGGTGGTCTAATCATTTTTTCCATGACTGTATATATAGTTTGCACAGTAGAACAAAGAGTAGAGAGTTTTCTAAATTAGCAGCCCTACCACTACTTGCCTGAAGTTGAAACTCAGTCAGAAGGAATAAATGTTTTCATTATGTTTCTGCAACGCACAAATAAAGTCAAATCTCTATTTTTATGAACCTGCACACAGTTCAGAGCAGTTCCTGTAGATTTAGGCTGCGCCACTGCGCTAGGTTTAGGATAGAAACCTTCCTGGTTGGGCTCTAAAAGACAGTTTAAAGAGTAAATAAATGATGTAAATGGTGAAGTGAAGTAGTTACCATGACGACGTGACAACAGGAAGTGACATAGTTCAGTAAAAACCTGATGCAGGAAGTTAAGAGATGTTTGAATCACATGCTGACCTTTGGCCTCGCACGGGGCACCAACAATAATCTAATGGGGGACAGGAGAGGGATTTTAGTTGGTCATTTTGTGTCTTTCTGGTCATTTTTTAGGGTTTTTTTTTGGTCATTTAAAAAGAAAATTGATAATTGTATTTCTTTTTTGTCATTTAGTGTCTTTTTCATTCATTGGGATGTTTTTGTTAGTAATTTTGGATTGTTTGGTTTTTGGAATTGTTAAGGTATTTTTTGATCATTTGGTGTCTTTTGGCAATTTTGTGTGGTATTTTTTGTCATGTTTGTGTCTTTTTTGGTATTTTTAAGATATTTTTGGCCATGTTGCATCTTTTTTAGTCATTTTGTGGGGTTTTTTGGTCATTTGGTGTCTTTTGGTAATTTTGTGTGGTATTATTTGTCATGTTTGTGTCAAGGGCTTTAGTTGGTCTTTAATTTTGTGTCTTTCTTTATTTGATCATTTTACAACATATTTTGATCTTTTATGATTTTGGGGAAATTTTTGTGTCTTTTTTGGCAATTTAGTTTCTTTTTGATAAATGTTTACATTATTTTTTAGTAATTTGGTATCTTTTTAAAAAATGTCTTTTTTGTAATCTTGTGGCTATTTTGTTAAAAAAACATTTCTTTTTGGTCTTTTATGGTCATTTTATGCATTTTATGTGTCATTTACATCTTTTTTTTACATTCTCCTAGGTAAAAGCCCTCACTCTGTTTTAATATTCCCTCTTTTGGTAATTTAGTGTCTTTTTTTCATAATTTTGTGCATTTTTTCAATAATTTAGTATCTCCCCCCATACCAGATTTGTAGTATGTGTGTAATGACATCAGTACTGTCACATCTTCCTCTCATCTTGGGGAAAAAAAAGCTTCTTAACAAACTATTTCTATGATAATTTCTATTAAGAGAACAAACTCTGATTTAAATGTATAAAACCTGCTGCTGGAGGTCTCTAGACGAGGATGTGAGCGTGTTCAGACCGGTGGATGTTTCTATCAGAGTTTCCTCCGTCCAGCGTGCCGTGCTTTTAAAAAGCTTTGAAGCGATTCATTTTCTCGAGATCTCTTGGACAGCCGTCCAAAGAGCAATCGAGGACAAACCAATCAGCGGAGAGGCTCTGGAGATTGTTGTTGACCTCGTGGTTACGCCACAACAAAGGCTGGAGGAGTCTATTTGTCCAGCAGGACGCTGCTCTCTCCGTCAATATTACAACTGACACTCTTGACCCTGAGTCTCTGTGTGTGTGTGTGTGTGAGTGTGTGTGTGTGTGTGTGTGTGTGTCTTTATCTCACGTTGCTGTGGACCAGGTGAGGCTCTTTTACAGCCCCGGTTTAGCTTTTATCACCCGTTCTGCGGACCGTTTTAGAGGAAATGTCCCTGCAGTGATCGTCCCATAAACATTTCATCTGTTCCTTGTTCTTATCATTATGACACAGTGACACATTGTTGCCTCATTTCTGCATCTGGTGTCTGTTTTGTGGCTCTAAATGTGGAAACTGGCATCATTAAACCTTCTCAGTCCGTTCAGAAACTGACAGTTTTACATGAATACCATTAAACTACCTTTTTTAGTGTGTGTGTGTGTTATTGTTGTACTATCGTGAAGCGAGGCAAGCACAGTAAGAATTTTATTGCTGTTTAAGCCTTGTGTTATGTAATGTGGTCTTGGTCTGGGGGAGGGGGGTAATATTTCGAGAGAAAGGTTGCAAATTTACTAGATTCAAGTGGTGAATATACAAGAAAAAAGTGGAAAAAAAGCAACTTTTTTCTTGCAGATTCATCACTTTCAATCTCTTATATATGCGACTGGAATTTGCAAATATTTCAATGAGTCCTATTAAGGGTTAATAGTTGTAACAAAATGCCTGTACAAATGCCTTATACTATCGTTTTTGAGTGGAAACCAGTCTCCAAGCTGGGGGAAAGTCTAATCTTGTCTTATTATGGAGCTTTGTGTATTTCCATCAGCTCCAACCTGAGCAGAGGTCTAATCACTGTTAGAACTCTAAAAATCCCCAAAATCATATAAAAAACCTGGACAAACTCGTCTGATTCTTGGAGGAAACGGATGCTTTGATAAAAACAACATGCAGTGAAGAGAAAGTTGGAGATAAACTGACTGAACACACTGAAAAACAGTGTCTTTTTTGGTCATTTAGTGTCTTTTTTAGCAATTTTGTGCATTTTTGGTTGTGATTTTGGTCATTTTTACATCCTTTTTGATGATTTTGTGTCTTTATTTGGTAATTTTGTGTCTTTATTTGGTAATTTTGTGCCTTTACTTGGTCATTTTACATCATATTTTGGTCCTTTATGATTTTGGGGTAATTTTTTTTGTCTTTTTTGGTCATTTAATGTCTTAGAATAACAGTGTTTTTCCACCTGTACATCCCGATCACAAGAACACTTTTGCAGGTAGAATCCCAGAGGTTGGAGGCTTCAATCTGCAGCAGGATGAAGACATGATGATGATGATGATGATGAGTGGATGTAAATGAGAGCAGGTAGGAGTGTTTGAGAGAGAAAGAGCCAGGTGGCACCCCAAGGACTCCACAGAGACGTTGATTCATTCATTCAGCTCTGCAGCAGCTCACAACTGGGTTTTCTGAAAGATGGCTTACACTTTTATTTATTCATTTTGTGTTTTTTTGATTGCATTCATCAAACCTGAGGTCACACTGTGGACCAAACGGTGACTCATCTCACTGCTTTCACACTAAATGCCCACGATTTACTGAAACTCTTCCTCATTCACACTCCGACACCTGCAGAACTGTAATAACCACAAAATGTTCACAAAACTCACTCAAAAGCTGGATTTTGCTGCAATTCAGCAGAAGCAAAATCACTGAAATGTAGAAATATCCTGGCAAAAATATTCACATTGCAATGAAATCATTCCAAACCAACAGATTGCACACATGAAAGACTTGTTGTTTTTGCAGCATACGACCAATCTCAGAATCAGAATATTATTGTTATTGGCTCAGATAAAACAGAACTGAAGCAGAAGCTCTCAAAATCGATGCAATGTCCACATTAAAACTAACAAAAAAGAGTTGAAACCAGACGGCAACCTCCGGGTCTGAGCAGTGATTCCAGCACGGGGCGTTCACAGCTGCAGAAGCATTTTGTTCCATTCATTTCAATGCAGAATGAGAAAACTTGTCACTTGATTTATTAGCTCAGAAATGTTTTTCAGGACAACACTATGGTCTCAATCACTAGTAAAAAATCTTCTTCAAGACAATCTGATGTCAATAGTTCTAATAATGGCCCCATTTAGAAGAAAATAGAAGATAAAGAATCGTATGATTTGGGGCGGGGCTACCTTTGATTGACAGGTCACTAATAAGGCGAGCCGTCATCAGGAGAGAAGCAGAACAATGCGTATCCACGGCAACGTGTCAATAAAGTTATATATAACGTTATATAGATATCTAGATGTTTTTTATGATTTTCTGGGTAATTTTTTGGGTCATTTAGTGTTTGTAGTATTTGTAGTTTTTTCCACCTATTTTTGGTCTCTTGGCCAATGAAATGCATCAGAATACATGTGGGAGTGTCGCAATGCATCATGGGACTTTTCCAGAACTTTGAAATCATCACCAAAAAAAACATAAAAAGACACAAAATGACAAAAAAAAAGACACAAAATGACAAAAAAAGACACAAAATGATTAAAAAAAGACACAAAATGACTAAAAAGACACAAAATGACAAAAAAGACACAAAATGATTAAAAAAAAGACACAAAATGACAAAAAAGACACAAAATGATTAAAAAAAGACACAAAATGACAAAAAAGATACAAAATGACTAAAAAAAGATACAAAATGACAAAAGAAAGACACAAAATGACTAAAAAGACACAAAATGACAAAAAAGATACAAAATGACAAAAAAAGACACAAAATGACAAAAAGACAAAATTACAAAAAAGATACAAAATGACTAGAAAAATACTTTTCCAGAACTTTTAAATCATGGTGGAGACGACTATAGCGGAGGGAGCTCAGATATAACAGCTATAAGCTCTCAGATACTTTATGAATTTCATTTCTATCTGCTACAGAGGCTGAAAAATCTATTATTTAGTAGAAGAGTTAACACTTCTGTTGGATTTACAGGAAAACTACTTCAGGTTTTAGGGGCTGATTTTAAAATCACCAATCAGAGTTTAACAGGCAGTTTTTACAGCCGTTTTAGGCCTAAATGGGTTAATATGAATAAAAACTTTAACTGAACCCCGTCAGACTGATTATTCCTTCTCCTTCTCTGAGCTCTTCTCAATAAAAGTGGTTTCAGTCCTCCACCTTCAGCTCTGATGGAAGCCAGAAGGTGTGAAATGTGAATTGAGATGCAGAGCTCCTCCAGCTCTTATTCTCTGAATGCATATGAGGAGGAGGAGGAGGAGGAGGAGGAGGAGGAGGAGGAGGAGGAGGAGGAGGAGGTGAGTCCTTCAGCTGCTCTCAGGGGAGAAAGGAAGCAGAGAAAACACTTTAACCGTGTTCATACGCAGCGTCGGCTGCTGGTGTGTCATTAAGGAGTGTAGTTTGAGACTGAGAGGATCTCTGTTATCTGTCAGAGATGAGACGCTCTGATGTCGTGTCACATCTATGAATAATGCATCAAGACCACACTGATGCTACTTATTACTGCTGCACTGAGTCACAAAAAAAGACTCAAAATGACCATTAAAAAAAGGACACAAAATTAATAAGAGACACGAAATTATGCAAAAAAGATATAAAATGACCCCAAAAGACCAAAAATTTACCTAAAAATGACCAAAAAGGACACAAAAAGACACAAAAAAGACAGAAATTGACCAAAAAATAAGCAAAATGACCACAAAATGTAAAAGGAAAAAAAGCACAAAAATGACCTAAAAAGACACAAATTGACCCAAAAAAGGCACAAAATGACCCCAAAAAGACACAAATTGACCAAAAAAAGCGCAAAATGTCCAAAATTGACACAAAAATGACCTATAATGACACAAAAATGACCAAAAAAGACACAAAATGACCAAAAAAGGACACAAAATGACACAAAAAAGACACAAATTGACCAAAAAAAGATGCAAAATGACCAAATAAAACACTAAAATGACCTAAAGAAGACATAAAATGACCCAAAAAAGACACAAAATTATGCAAAAAAGATATAAAAGACACAAAATTATGCAAAAAAGATATAAAAGACACAAATTGACCCAAAAAGACACAAATTTACCAAATAAGGCACAAAATGGACAAAAAAGACGCAAAATGAAAAACAAGGATACAAAATTAATGAGACACAAAATAATGCGAAAAAGATATAAAAGACCAAATTAAAGAGATAAAATTACCCAAAAAGACACAAAATTATGCAAATAAGACAAAATGAATAAACAAGACACAAAATTATAGGAAAAAAGATATAAAAGACCAAATAAAAGACATAAAATTACCCAAAAAGTAGAAACTATGTATTTTATGACACTTTTGTTTTTACAGCAGTGAAGCGTTTGTATGTGTAATGACACGTTTTATGTTTTATATGCGCCAAACACTCAAAGGAGTCTTTACGTCCACTGACTAAACCCAGCCAGCAGACAACAACACAACAATCAGAAAATCAACAAAGTCAAAAGTAATGTGAACAATTCTGATTTATTTTAACAACAACAAAATAAAGACACACTAAGGTTTGGGAAGATGGGACAAGTGATTGTGCCAAAAGAAAGTTGAAACAAATATAACAAAAGAAGGCCGATCTGAACTAGCTGTGAAGAAAAACAAACAAACAAAAGGCCGAACTAACTTCTCTACAAAAAAGGCTTTTCAAAACAATACAATGGTGGCACATCCAATAAACCAATAAACCAATAAACCAATGAACCAATAAACCAATAAACCAATAAACCAATAAACCAAGTGGAGTAACAGAAAGTAAACTACGTGAATGTAAATGTCCAGGGAACCCGATTTACTTTGTGACAAAGCCAGCGAATGCATGGAGAACCAAGAGAGAATGAAGCCCAAGATGTCCTCCATTTTTAAAGGGTCTCCTCCGTTGTGATTGGCCAGCTGGAGAGGCAGGGAGCCAATAGGAGCAGGGCCTGGATACACAGGAAGTAACTCATCAGAAACCACCTGCAGCTTGTCAATTACTGAGGACTCTGTGCAGGAATCTACTGAAGACACGAATTGACCAAAAAAGGACACAAAATTACCCAAAAAAGACAGAAATTGACCAAAAAAAGACGCAAAATGACCAAAAAAAATTACACAGAATTAATAAGAGACACGCAATTATGCAAAAAAGATATAAAAGATATAAAATGCCACAAATTGACCAAAAAAAAGATGCAAATTGACCAAAAAAAGGACACACAATGAATAGGAGACACGACATTATGCAAAAAAAGGTATAAAAGATATAAAATGACCCAAAAAGACACAAATTGCTCTTTTGCTACTTTAGTTTTTATTAGTTTTAGTGTTAGTTTTAGTTTAGTATTTATTTTTTTTAAATGCTTTAGTTTTAGTTTAGTTTTTATTAGTTGTAGTTTTTTGTAATGGGGTATTTGTTGGGTGGGAGATTAAAAGAGGTCACAGTAAATTTTGCCTTTATTTCCTTTGTCTTATCCATCTTCATTATGTATGAAAAAAGTTGACAAAGACGAAAACGAAGGACATTTTCACTATAATTTTAGTTAGTTTTGTAACCACACAATACAGTTTCAGCTAATTATCATTATCATGTAACCTTTAACCCTTAAAACAAAGTCTGGAATCTAAAAAAAGCCTTTAAAGAAGTGAGGACCGGCCAAAATGTCCTCACTTTGCAAAAATGTCCTCACTCTGTTGGTTAAAAACGTGTTCCGGTCCTCACTATGTAGGAAGTACAAGAACACACACACACCATCCTGACTGTGCACATTTCTTTTTTCCTATATTTTGATATTTATTATTTGTTTTTCTGTATATTTGAGAGTAAAACCAGAGTCAAATTTCTACTAAGTGCACACAAACCTGCCAATAAATCTGATCTGGCTGCATTTTAAAACATTTTTTCGATTGAATGTTCGCTGGTTCTGATCTGCTGAAGTTCAGCACATCACATAAGTCCAAATAAGTTTAACTTTTTATTTTACTTGGTTTCACGCTAGAAACAACTGTGCTGTAAAAAATGAGTTATTTTACAGAAATGTACTGTATTATTACGGAATTTTGTCTGCTAATGCCATTTTAAAAAGACAATTACTTTTACTACAATTATGAACCATAAAATGGAAGTTGAAATCTAATTAATCCTTTTTTTCTTACAATATTATTCAATGTTTAATGGTCTTAAATGTTGAATTACAGATGAATTATATGCAATAATACATTGTCAACGTTCTGTTTTCTAACAGAAAAACAATTTTTTAAATACCTTTTTGCATTTAATGTAAAGTCTGGCAGAAAAGTCATAATTTAAAAAAAAAACAACAATTTTTCTACAGAAATTTTTATATTTTAATTACTGTATATAGAGCCGCAGTTGTCTGCACACACACACACACACACACACACACACACACACACACATACAGTCCTATATTACCAACAGTGGACCATGGTGCTACCCAACCAAGTGAGGACTTTTCTGTTTCTGGACATTTTGAAACAATAAAACTTTTTAATTTATTTTCTCATAATTATACAGCAAGTGAGCTTTTTTTAAAATTACTTTTTTAAATTACTTTTTCAAATGCAGAAGACACAGAATTGACCAAAAAAAAGACACAAAATGACCAAAAAAAGACACAAAATAACTAAAAAAGACACAAAATGACCAAAAAAGACACAAAAAAGACACAAAATAGACACAAAATAGACACAAAATACACAAAAAGACAACAAAATGATTCAAAAATGGACAAAATAGCCCAATAAGACCATAGAGTTAAGAAAGCATTTAAGTTGCTTCCAAAACTTCTTTTTGCCTGTCGTGTATCTTTGCTACATCTTCATTATTTTATTCATTAATTTCACTAATCTTTCTTTATTTGGGGATTTGTGTAAAAATATAAGTGTGAGTGTGAATATAAATCAGTGTGGGGGCAGAAAACATCAGATTCTCCTTAGTATGGGAGTAGAAACATGAAATATTAATGAGTAAAAGTAAAAAAATGTACTGAGCATGATAATGTTTTGAAAGTTAAAAAAAAAAAGATTGAAAATCACATTTTATGTTGGACTAAAGGACAAAAAAATACACAAAATGACCAAAAAAAGACACAAAATGACCAAATAATTACACAAAATGACCAAAAAAGACAAAAAATAACTAAAAAAAGACACAAAATGACCCAAAAAAGACACAAAATGACTAAAAAAAGACACAAAAGGACACAAAATGACTAAAATATGACACAAAATGACCAAAAAAGACACAAAATGAGAAGACAGAAAGACAAAAAACCCCACAGAAGACACAAAATAACCAAAAAAGACACAAAATGACCAAAAAAGACACAAAAGACACAAATGACTAAAAAAAGACACAAAAAGACACAAAAAAGACACAAAAGACACAAATGACTAAAAAAAGACACAAAATGACTAAAATATGACACAAAACGACCAAAAAAGACACAAAATGAGAAGACAGAAAGACAAAAAAACCCTGCAGAAGACACAATATAACCAAAAAAGACACAAAAAAGACACAAAAAAGACACAAAAGACACAAATGACTAAAAAAGACACAAAATGACTTATAAAGACATGAAAAGACATGAAAAGGATTAAAAAATGGACAAAACTTTTTTTGCCTGTAGTATATCTTTGCTACATCTTCATTATTTTATTCATTTATTTCACTAATCTTTCTTTATTTGGGGATTTGTGTAAAAAATATAAGTGTGAGTGTGAATATAAATCAGTGTGGGGGCAGAAAACTGCAGATTCTCCTTAGTATGGGAGTAGAAACATGAAATATTAATGAGTCAGAAGGTGTTTCTGTGTGTCTGTGTGTGTCTCTTACAGGTGTAGGCAGCCTACAGTCTGTCCTGGTGTCAGAAGTGTTGCTCTGTGTGTGTGTGTGTGTGTGTCTGTGTGTCTGTGTGTGTGTCTGTGTGTGTGTGTGTGTGTGTGTGTGTGTGTGTGTGTGTGTGTGTCTTGCTGGCGTCAGAAGGATTAGCAGCAGCAGCTCCAGTGTTAATATGAATCCACTGTGACGGCTACAGCTAAAGGTCTGTGAGGCTCCCCGGGGCTCTGAGGAGGAAACACTAACCACACAGGAAACACATACATGTACACACATAAATACATCTACTCCCACCAGGTACTTTACTTCAGTCCTGCTTTCACGTACTCAAGCATCAAAACGCTTTTCAAGTATCACGAGTAACAGAAATCATTATGCAGATGATGATGATGTTTATAATTCCAATTTATTTTTAGATTATTTGTACTGATGTATTTATGCATCATATTATCTGGATTCGTGCTAAATATCATATAAGCTCAATAGCTCTCATTGAAATACTTGCAAATTACAAATTTCAACCCTAGAGAATATTGGAGGATATTACATACTGCCAGAATGTGTAAAAAAACAACAACATACAGACCCGGGGGTGGGGGGTAATATTTGGAGAAAAAAGTTTACAAGATTAACGTAACAAATCTACGCGAAAAAAAAGTTGCAGATTTATGAGATTTAAAGTGGTGAATCTGCGAGAAAAAGGTTGTTTTTTTCCACTTTTTTCTCGTAAATCTGCGACTTTTTTCACGCACATTTGTCACTTTAAATCTCTCAAATCTGCAACTTTTTTCTCTCAATCAAACTGGCATTTAAAGGTTTAAAATGCCAAAAATGTTTAAACATTTGGTTGTTTTGAGCAAGGCGGAAGTTGTTTAAGAGGTTTATGCAGAAAAAAAGTAGACATTTTGTGACTTTTTTTGGTCATTTTGTGCTGATTCTGTCTATTATTGGGTAACTTTCTGTAACTTTTTGGTCATTTTATATCTTTTTTAGTGATTTTATGTAAATTTTTGGTCAGTAAGTCTCTTTTTGGTAATTGTATCTCTTTTTATTGGTCATTTTACATCTTTTTTGTTGTTTCCTAATAATAATAATGATAATAATCATCTATCTATATAGCACCATTTAAAAACTGTCAGCTAATTGTAGAAGAGTAATATGAGTACAATACTTTAGTAAATGTACTTAGTTACATTCTTGCACAAGTCAAACACAGATTAAAGATGAGAGAGTGAAGTGATACAACAAAATGTTTCATTTGGATTCAAAGCGTCACTTTTTCTGCTGTTTGCTCAGCGAGCAAATATTTGGCTTTTTCTTCCCCGATGCACTCTGTATGCTCTGCAGGACTCCCACCTGGGAGCAGCTCGCTGTAACTCTGCAATCTGTCTCACACAATTTAAAATAAAGTGTGTCTCTCTCTGCTCTCTCTCGAAGGGCAACACCAGGAGGACGACGATGAGGCAAGAGATACTGAAAGATTCAACAGCAACAAGGAAAAAGAGAGTTCAAGTGAAAGTGATTCAGACTTTAGAGGACACCAGGGAGGAAAATATGTTTCCTTTCACCAGAACTCAAACAGGCATTCATGTTCCCCCCAAAAGATTAATTATAACAACTCTGGTGATGTTTTTTTAGCCGATAACACTGGTAGAAAGTTCTGGTGAGCTGTTGTTTGGCATTCCACAAGGAAGCTGCCTGGGTCCCTTTCTTTTTTCTTGATAAACTCTTAGGGTTAGGGGTTAGGGTTACAGTTGACTTTAAATTGTTTTTTAGCCAATAACACTGGTAGAAAGTTCTGGTGTGCTGTTGTTTGGCGTTCCACAAGGTAGCTGCCTGGGTCCCTTTCTTTTTTCTTTATAAACTCTTAGGGTTAGGGGTTAGGCATTCATGTTCCCCCAAAAGATTAATGATAATAACTCTGGTGATCCTCTGACACCTGCAGAACCGATAACATCCCCATCATATCAGCTGGATTCATGCTGAATATCAACTTAACAACGACATCATGAGCAGTTATTGATCTCAGACGTGTCAAGTGTCAATTCTGATTCTTTCGGAGCTCAGCTCAGCATTTGACACCACTGCCCATGCTAGTTTTTATCAGTCCTCTCGAAAGCTGCTCAATTTCTCTGACTTTAAAGCAGGGGTATCAAACTCAAATTACCTGGGGGCCTCTGGAGGCAGTATCAAAATGACCAAAAAAAGACACAAAATTACTAAAAAAAGACACAAAATGACAGAAAAAAAATCGAATTACTTAAAAAAGACACAAAATGACCATAAAAACACAAAGTTACTAAAAAAAAAAAAAAAAGACACAAAATTATTAGAAAAAAACTACATTACTTAAAAAAGACACAAAATTACCAAAAAAAGACACAAAAATAAAAAAAAAAAAACCCACAAAATTACCAAAAAAGACCTTGGTTCGAACAGCGAGTCCCAGTTTTCCTAATTTCTGGTGCTATTATAACTGATGTTCGTGCGTCAGGTCTCTTGCTTTCCTGTTATTGTTCCAAATGTTGCAGTGGGATTTCCTAAATCAGAGCTGCTCTGATCTAAGTCAAGCAGGAGTTTCCTGTAAAGAGACTTTGACTGCTGGTCAGATTTCTGTGTGTTTATCAAAATATGTTTGATGCATATTTAAACTGCTATATGTCAGATATTTTAATACATCGTCAAATTAATACACAACACAAGCACGCTCACTTCCTGGCTCTTGAAAATGAGTTTGGCTGACTGTTTATTTATTTATGTTAACACTTTGGAAGTAAAACACATAAAGAGAACAGTACATGCACTCTTAGAAGAAAAGTCCCAAAGATCGGACTTCATTTATCACTGTTAAGATGTTCTGTTGATGGATGGTTCTGCACCCACAGATCCTGAAAAACAACAGGATTTAAACACAATTCCTCCCCACAGGCCTCCTCTACAGTCAACACATCTAAAAGATGCAGAAAATACAACCAAAGCCCCATTTCAGCTCCAAGAAGGAGCACCGAATGTATGTTTCTGGGGAGTTCAGAGGGTAAATTGGCTGAAAGTCTTTGTTTTTACTGTTATTGATTCTTCCTCTGCTTCACCGTCTCACCTCTGAAATACCAGTCGGCCGTGGCTCGACTCCCAACAGCATCTTTATCTTTTCATCTCTCACTTTAAGGTGATTTCAGTAAAAAAAAAAAACCTGACAGAGCAGGTGTGAAACAGGCCACAGGTTAGATCAGAGCATCACAGGACTCTGGTTTGGACTCCATGTGGACATGTAGCAGACGGCTTCCTGCTCTCACACTCTGAATGACTGAAAAATGACCAAAAATAGATGTAAAAATGAACAAAAAAGACATAAACTGACCAAAAATAGATGTAAAAATGAACAAAAAAGACATAAACTGACCAAAAATAGATGTAAAAATGTCCAAAATAGGCACAAAATTACCAAACATAGATGTAAAAATGACCAAAAAATGACACAAAATTGTCGAAATAAAAACAAACTGACCAAAAATAGATGTAAACATGACCAAAAAACCCACAAATTGACCAAAAATAGATGTAAAAATGACCAAAAAAAGACACAAAATGACCAAAAAGACAAAAATGAACAAAAATAGATGTAAAAATGAACAAAAAAGACATAAACTGACCAAAAATAGATGTAAAAATGACCAATATAGGCACAAAATTACCAAAAATAGATGCAAAAATGACCAAAAAATTACACAAAATTGTCGAAATAGTAACAAATTTACCAAAAATAGATGTAAAAATGACCAAAAAAGACACAAAATGACCAAAAAGACAAAAATGACCAAAAGTAGATGTAAAAATGACCAAAAAAGACAAAAAATGACCAAAAAGATGTAAAAATGACCAAAAAAAGACACAAAATGACCAAAACTAGATGCAAAAATGACACAAATTGTCAAAATAGAAACAAAATGACCAAAAATAGATGTAAAAATGACCAAAAAAAGACACAAACTGACCAAAAATAGATGTAAAAATGACCAAAAGTCCAGTCATGGAAAAAAGTATGAGACTCCTAAAAGTGTAACACCATCTCTGTTGCTATGGTTCAGTGAAATCTGCCCTTTTAGTATGTAAGAACTCATCTAAAACATGTGATTTACAACAGGTGGAAGATACTGGAAAAGCTTGTAAATGGACCTGGGAAGTCTTTGAAAAATGCTTGAAACTTGACTTCAGCACCTGTCGGCTCTGTTTTCAAAGCACACCTTTTTAAAACTGAAGTGGAATCCAATCATTGGAAGTAAAGGAGTGCACTCCAGCGCCCACACACTCTTCAAAGGGACGCTCCGCTCGGTGTCTCCACTGGTTGAGACGAGAGTCCGGTGTGTTTGTGTCCGAGCTCTCTCATGTGGAAGACGAAGGATTAAAGTGTGTTCTGGCTGCTTCTCCGTCTCGTTTAGATTTCACACCTAATAGAGGCAGACTGGGCTGTAATTATGCTGGTACACTTTACTTTCATCAGATTGATTCCACACGGCGCACAACAAAGCGGGCCAACATTAACCTCGGACATTTATTTTCACAGGAATTTAGCCGGTGAAAACAAGTGGCTTCCTGAGCTTTATACTCTGGAATGAGTCACTTTATGAGTCACTGGAGGCTTTATTAGTTTCCTGTTGAGATGAATGACAAACTTTAATACTTCAGCTTCAAGAAAATCAACAGTGAATCATAGAAACTGGATGAACTTCTTCATATCTTACTTTCTCTAGCGCTATATTTACAGCTAAAGTTACTGATAACTTTGAGGCTAAAGCAGATTTTAGTCAGTCTTTGAACATTTTGGAGATTCTCTTGAGAAAAAAAACTTGATGGAAAAGACACAAAATGACAAAAAAAAAGACACAAAATGACCAAAAAGCCCCACAAAATTACCAAAGAAGACACAAAATAACTAAAAAAAGACACAAAATGACCAAAAAAGACAAAATGACAAAAAAAAGACACAAAATGACCAAAAAGCCCCACAAAATTACCAAAGAAGACACAAAATAACTAAAAAAAGACACAAAATGACCAAAAAAAGACACAAAATGACCAAAAAAAGACACAAATTGACCCAAAAAACCCCACAAAATGACCAAAAAAGACAAAATGACAAAAAAAAGACACAAAATGACCAAAAAGCCCCACAAAATGACCAAAGAAGACACAAAATAACTAAAAAAAGACACAAAATGACAAAAAAAAAGACACAAACTGACCAAAAAGCCCCACAAAATTACCAAAGAAGACACAAAATAACTAAAAAAAGACACAAAATGACAAAAAAAAAGACACAAATTGACCCCAAAAAACCCACAAAATGACCAAAAAGACACAAAATGACCACAAAGACACAAAATGACAAAAAAAAAAAAAAGACACAAAATAACCAAAAAGCTTGATGGAAACACCGAAATTTGAAAAAACTTTTGAAAGTTTTTAAGCTCTCTTGAGATGTTTTTTGTCTTTTTAAAAAAAATTAAAAACAGTTCATGCTTTAAACTTCCTCTGACATTCAGAAAAGAAGAAGTAGAAGTCGGATTTTATATATATATATATAAACAGAAGCTAAAGTTATACAGTCATAGAACAAGATTTTCTATGTTTTTTGTCCTGGTTTGGCCCAACATTCACTGATTTTTGCAGGACATTTGAAAGATTATTCTGCATTTTTTTTGTCCTGGTTAGTAACAAGTACTAGTACAATTGAAATTTGCCATCAACCCGTCCAAAACATATAAAACACACATATAATATGACAGAGGTGAAGAGGACAGGAAGACAGAGATGAAAGAGAAGAAATACAACACAACGTGAGGAGAGGAAAGGAGGAAAAACCAATATGTTCCTGATATAACGAGATGAGAGAAGCCTGACTTTATTTAAAGCAGCTCTGTATTAATGCTGACCAAGAAAAGACACAAAATTATCGAAATAGAAACAAATTGACCAAAAATAGATGTAAAATGACCAAAATAGACACAAAATTACCAAAAAAGACACAAAATTATCGTAATAGAAACAAATTGACCAAAAATAGATGTAAAATGACCAAAATAGACACAAAATTACCAAAAAAGACACAAACTGACCAAAAAAGACACAAAATTATCAAAATAGAAACAAATTGACCAAAAATAAATGTAAAATGACCAAAAAAGACACAAAATTACCAAAAAAAGACACAAAATTACCAAAAAAGACACAAAATTATCAAAATAGAAACAAATTGACCCAAAATAAAAGTAAAATGACCAAAAAAGACACAAAATTACCAAAGAAGACACAAAATTTTCAAAGAAGACACAAAATTATCAAAATAGAAACAAATTGACCAAAAATAGATGTAAAATGACCAAAAATACACAAACTGACCAAAAATAGATGTAAAAATGTAATGCTGCTCTGCATCAGCTGTTAACCCTCAGTGTCTCCGCCAGCAGCTACTGTTTACTGAGGGCTCTGAGGAGAATCAGCTCTGTTTGTTGAAGGAGATTCTGACTCTCAGGGCGTATTTATCAGAGGGAAAGTGTTGTTTTAACCCTGGAATCACCACACCGCCAGCTGCTAATAAACAAGGCTGATAGAGGGTTGGTACGGCTGCTTGAAATCCTTGAAAATGCTTGAGTTTAAATGTTGTATTTTCAAGGTTTAAAAAGTGCTGTTAGTGGATTTTGGATAAAATGCTTGTACATGCATGTATTTCTTACTGTATTTCTCTTGCAATCTGACTATATCAATCTATAGACATAGATAATCACATGATCAATGTAAAAAATAATGAGTAGCCGATCTGAAATGAAGACCGTTCCTCCTGACCAACAATAGATGTAAAAATGACCAAAAAACATACAGAATGACCAGAAATATATGTAAAAATGACCAAAAAAGACACAAACTGACCAACAATAGATGTAAAAATGACCAAAAATGAAAAAAAATGACCAAAATAGATATAAAAATGACCAAAAAAGACAAAAAATGACCAAAATAGATATAAAAATGACCAAAAAAGACAAAAAATGACCAACAATAGATGTAAAAATGACCAAAAGTACAGTCATGGAAAAAAGTATAACACCATCTCTGTTGCTATGGTTCAGTGAAATCTGCCCTTTCAGTATGTAAGAACTCATCTAAAACATGTGATTTACAGCAGGTGGAAGATACTGAAAAAGCTTAATTTAAAGTGTCTGAACCCTGATTATAGAGTCTCCTGCAGCCTTCACTCCTCCGTTTCTGTTTCAAACTAAAGATAATAAACAACTGAAAGAGCCTGCAGACGAGATTAAAAGACATTCATATTTCATCATCTTGATAAGATGAAAAACAACAGGAGTTGATCCAAACCTGCAGCCTCAGAGAGTCTAATGATGCAGAGAGGACAAGACACATTACTGGAACCAACCAACAGGACTAAAACATCTTTAAACCAGGCGGCAACCTCCTGGTCTGAGCAGGGAGGCCAACCAGGAAGTGCATTAAGCCTGCAATCCACCGAAAATTCCAGTAGGGGGTGCTAAGTTTGGCTGCAAAAGCATTTGAGTCCATTCATTTCAAAACTTGTCACTTGATTTATTACCTCAGAAATGTTTTTCAGGACAAATATGGTCTCAATCACTAGTAAAAAATCTTCTTCAAGACAATCTGATGTCAATAGTTCTAATAATGGCCCCATTTAGAAGAAAATAGGAGATAAAGAATCGTATGATTTGGGGCGGGGCTACCTTTGATTGACAGGTCACTGACAAGGAGAGCCGTCATCAGGAGAGAAGCAGAACAATGCGTATCCACGGCAACGTGTCAATAAAGTTATATATAACGTTATATAGATATATAGATGTTTTTTATGATTTTCTGGGTAATTTTTTGGGTCATTTAGTGTTTGTAGTATTTGTAGATTTTTCCACCTATTTTCGGTCTCTTGGCCAATGAAATGCATCAGAATACATGTGGGAGTGTCGCAATGCATCATGGGACTTTTCCAGAACTTTGAAATCATCACCAAAAAAAGACACAAAATGACCAAAAAAAAGACACAAAATGACTAAAAAAAAGACACAAATGACCAAAAGAAAAGACATAAAAATATACAAAATTATAAAAAAAAGACACAAATGACAAAAAAAAAGACACAAAATGACAAAAAAGACACAAAATGACAAAAAAGACACAAAATGACAAAAAAAGACACAAAATAATTTAAAAAAAGACACAAAATGATTAAAAAAAGACACAAAATGACTAAAAAAAGACACAAAATGACAAAAAAGACACAAAATGATTAAAAAAAGACACAAAATGACTAAAAAAAGACACAAAATGACAAAAAAGACACAACATTACAAAAAATATACGAAATGACTAAAAAAAGACACAAAATGACAAAAAATATACAAAATGACAAAAAAGACAAAATGACAAAAAAGACACAAAATTACAAAAAAGACAAAATGACAAAAAAGACACAAAATGACCAAAAAAAGACAAAATGACAAAAAAGACAAAATGACAAAAAAGATACAAAATGACAAGGCGAGCCGTCATCAGGAGTGAAGCAGAACAATGCGTATCCACGGCAACGTGTCAATAAAGTTATATATAACATTAGATATAAAAAAGGATGTTTAGCGGTTTGGTCTCATAACTTTGACCCTTTCACTGTATTTTCACTTAATGACAGTTTATTTGAACGTTTTGTTCATTAAATGTCTTGTTCAGTGTTTGGTTGGACTAACAGACACTCCAAGGAGTCGCTGCTCAGTTTTCTGAGGTCAGAAAGATACATTTTGTTTTTGTTTTTTGCCAAAACTAACATCAGTTAATGCTCCAGTTAATGCTAACATGAATTAGCAGCGGATTGGTTACATTTCTTTTTTATTTTATTTTTTTTAAAATTTTATTTCCCACATAAAGCACTCACATGAAAAACCACAAAAAAGGGGGGGAAAAAACAAACAAACAGCACAGCACGCAGACAAGGAATACAACAAAATAAAAAAAAAATAAAAAAATAAAAAAATAAATAAAAATAAAAATAAAAAAATAAAAAATAAAAAAAAATAAATAAATAAATAAATAAAAAATAAAAATAAAAATAAAAGTAAATAAATAAATAATAAATAAATAAAAAATAAAAATAAAAATAACAATAAGAAAATAACATAAAATGAAAAATAGTAAGTTACCACTGTGTTACCTATTACCTTTCTTACTCTTCATAGTAAGAACGAGGTTGAGACCCATGGTCTAAATAGTCCGTAGGAGTGAATGAGAGCAGTCTGTCTCCTCTCCGTCTCCCTTTTTCTTAAACATATCTTTGTGTTCTCAAACTTTGTGCCTTTTTTTTTATGTAGCTCTGCTTGTACAAGTTGTATTCAGCAGCTGTTGGCTCTAGTTTCACTCTGATGAGAGCAGGATGTTGCCTCTTCTTCTTCTTCTTGTCTGCAAAAGTTTCACTCGCAGAAATCTTTCATATCTTTAGAAAGAACACTTTGACGCCCCGCTGTTGGAGAGCAGACACACACTAGTATGAGTGAAGTGTGTTTTTCCCAGCAGGAATAACTGGAGACGGGTCTGAATGTCTCCTTTCTATTTCCCAGAAGAAAAATACCACAAATTCTGAGAAATGACTGGTGCGTCTCTGCTGCTGGGAGTGCTTCTGTCTCATTGTTCTGCAGCCTTTTGTCTCGTCTGTATTCTTTATTATTTTCTTTTCATCCTCACCACCTGCTTCTTCCTCTAGTGATAGTATAACAACATTATTTAAAGAAGAGACAAAATTACCAAAAAAGACACAATATTATTTAAAAAAGACACACAATTATTTAAAAAAAGACACAAAATGACAGAAAAAAACTAAATTACTTAAAAAAGAAAGGAAATTTTTTAAAAAAGACACAGAATTATTTTAAAAAGACACAAAATTAGCAAAAATAAGACACTAAATTACAAAAAAGACGCAATACTGTTTAAAAAAGACCCAAAATTATTTAAAAAAGACCCAAAATTATGAAAAAAGACACAATTTTATTTAAAAAAGAAACACAATTATTGAGAAAGACACACAAAATGACAGAAAAAAACTAAATTAATTAAAAAAGACTCAAAATTACCAAAAAAGAGACAAAATTAGCAAAAATAAGACACTAAATTACTAAAAAAGACACAGTATTATTAAAAAAGACACAAAATGACACAAAATGACCAAAAAAGACACAATATTTTTTAAAAAAGACACAAAATGACAGAAAAAACTAAATTACTTAAAAAAGAAACAAAATGACCAAAAAAAGACACAGAATCACCAAAAAAGACACAATATTATTAAAAATGACACAAAATGACCCAAAAAGACACAATATTATTTAAAAAAAGAAACACAATTATTAAAAAAGACACAAAATGACGGAAAAAAACTAAATTACTTAAAAAAAGAAACAAAATGACCAAAAAAAGACACAGAATTACCAAAAAAGACACAAAATTATATATAAAAAAAGACACAAAATGACCAAAAAATAGACACAAAGTGACTAAAATAAGACACTAAATTACTAAAGACAGAATATTATTTAAAAAGAGGTAAAACGTCTGTGCTGGTGTGAGTGGTTCTGTCTCATTGTCTCGTCTGTATTCTGTTATGTTTCTCTTCTTCCTGTGGTTCTTCATCTTCTGGCTGCACCGAGGTGTTTCCCACACCTTCCTCTCCTTCTCACCATCTCTCCTTCTCTTTCCCTCCTGGTTTCTTCTCACTGAATCCTTCCATCTTTTCCCCGGGCGCTCCGATCGCCTCGCCTGTCCAAAACCAGTCCCAGTAGGTGAAGTCATTAGAGAAGACGGATGTGTTTGGAAGTGGATGAGAAGCCGTCCGACCCTAATAAGTTCAGCTGAGGTTAGATAAAAACACCAAGACTCAGAGCAAATTACCAAAAAAGACACAGAATTACCAAAAAAGACACAAAATTAGCAAAAATAAGACACTAAATTGTTTAAAAAAGACTCAAAATGTCCAAAAAAAGACACAAAATTACACAAAATTACCAAAAAAGACACAATATCATTTAAAAATGACACAAAATTACACACAAAAAAGACACAAAATTAGCAAAAATAAGACACTAAATTACTAAAAAAAGACACAATCTTATTTAAAAATGACACAAAATTAACAAAAAGACACAATCTTATTTAAAAATGACACAAAATTAACAAAAAGACACAATATTATTTAAAAAAGACACAAAATGACAGAAAAAAAACTAAGTTACTTAAAAAAGAAACAAAATTACCAAAAAAGACACAAAATGACACAAAATTAGCAAAAATAAGACACAAAATTACTAAAAAAGACACAATATTATTTAAAAAAGACACAAAATTATTTTAAAAAGACACAAAATTATTTTAAAAAGACACAAAATTATTTAAAAAAGGAAACACAATTATTAAAAAAGACACAAAATGACTGAAGAAATATTAAATTACTTAAAAAAGACATAACATGAAAATGAAGAATCTCATCTAATCTTACTAATCTTTACTTCTTTACTTTTTTTTAAAATTCCTTTTACCTTCTAATTCTGTTCTTATTACCTTATCTGGATACTTTCTTTCTAGAAAAATGAAACAAAATGTAAAGATTTTAATCATGCATTGGCTGATTTTTTGTTGCTTTGTCTGGCTTATTGGCACACTCGATCTGTGGTGAAAAATCAACAAATTACCTTCATTATCACATTTATTTTGCAGCTTTCGATGGATTATTTCATTTGACAGTAAAAGCTGTCGAGCCTTAGTATAATTGCTTCAGTGTCTCACCTTGAGGAAGTGAGTTTTGTGGCCAAATATAACATTTTGCAGCATTAAAAACGTCTCGTCACATGCCACATTTTGCAGGATTTCACACTTTTTGTGTGAATTCGTGTCTCTGTTGGTGTTTCTGAGTTCCTCCGTCACAAATGATGCTGAGCTCAGGTTTATTTTTGGCCTTTAATCAACATTCTCAAAGAATTAACGTTAATTAAATGGTGAGGGGCGATGCTGGAAACGAGCAGCTGCTACCTGAATGTTCAGAGAGCAGAGATTTGATAACACATTTATCAGTAAATGTATTCTACAGAACTCACACATACATATTATAAATATTCACTCCCATATACAGAGAAACGCTGCTGAGAGCAGGAGATTACTGTCCAGGCTCAGCTGGGGATGAAAACGGGTTCCAGGTCAGAATGTAAAAAAGACACAAAATTATCCAAAAAGACACAAAATGACCAAAATAGACACAAAATTGTTAAAAAAAGACACAAAATTATTTAAAAAGACACAAAATTATCAAAAAAGACACAAAATTATTTAAAAAAACACAAAATGACCAAAAAAGACACAAAATTATTAAAAAAGACACAAAATTATTAAAAAAGACACAAAATTATTAAAAAAGACACAAAATTATCAAAAAAAAACACAAAATGACCAAAAAAGACACAAAATTATCAAAAAAAAAACACAAAATGACCAAAAAAGACACAAAATTATTTTAAAAAGACACAAAATTATCAAAAAAGACACAAAATTATTTTAAAAAGACACAAAATTATTTTAAAAAGGCACAAAATTATTTTAAAAAGACACAAAATTATTTAAAAAACACAAAATGACCAAAAAAAGTAATTAAAGGGACCTTCCACACAATCACATTAAACTTTCATATCTAGGCTCAGCTGGGGATGAAAACTGGTTCCAGGTCAGAATGTATTTAACAGTTATGATCCATGTGTTTATTTTGTCTCAGGAGAAGCTTTTTAAGAAAAAATCAATATCTAATTTTCAGACACCACTCTCTGATTATCCTCACACCTTAACTACTCGTCTCATTGATCTGTGTTTGAACAGCGTTTCTTTTTATTCTGTTAGAGTTCAGTGCAGAGATACGAAGCGTGTCATGAGACGACTTCTACTGTTGTTTAAATAATTACCCACTTGCTGTTTGTTTGTGTTGTTCTGAGGTCCAGAGCGATCTCATTCATTGGAGTATGTAGTGAGAGAGAGAAACATGCAAAAGAAGCAACAAGTTTGTCTCTTTATGAAACATCTGGTTGTGTTTGTGCAGAGAGCTGCAGATGTGACAGCAGTGGAGACGATAATAATAAGTAATGCCCCTACATCTATATAGAGCAGCTATTCAACCTTTATGTCTTTTTCTAGAAATTTTAAGTCTTTTTTTGGTCATTTTGTGTCTTTTTGGTCATTTTTTCACTGCTGAACAAGACCCCCAGATACTGGAACTCCTTCTCTTGAGGCAGTACCTGTCTCCACCCAGAGGGGGCAGTACCTCTCTCCACCCAGAGGAGGCAGTACCTGTCTCCACCCAGAGGTGGCAGTACCTCTCCCCACCCAGAGGTGGCAGTACCTGTCTCCACCCAGAGGGAGCAGTACCTCTCCCCACCCAGAGGTGGCAGTACCTGTCTCCACCCAGAGGTGGCAGTACCTCTCTCCATCCAGAGGTGGCAGTACCTCTCTCCATCCAGAGGTGGCAGTACCTCTCTCCATCCAGAGGTTGCAGTACCTGTCTCCACCCAGAGGTGGCAGTGCCTCTCTCCACCCAGAGGTGGCAGTACCTCTCTCCACCCAGAGGTGGCAGTACCTGTCTCCACCCAGAGGTGGCAGTACCTCTCTCCATCCAGAGGTGGCAGTACCTGTCTCCACCCGGAGGTGGCAGTACCTGTCTCCACCCAGAGGTGGCAGTACCTGTCTCCATCCAGAGGTGGCAGTACCTGTCTCCACCCAGAGGTGGCAGTACCTCTCTCCACCCAGAGGTGGCAGTACCTCTCTCCACCCAGAGGTGGCAGTACCTCTCCCCATCCAGAGGGGGCAGTACCTGTCTCCACCCTGAGGTGGCAGTACCTCTCTCCATCCAGAGGGGGCAGTACCTCTCTCCACCCAGAGGTGGCAGTACCTGTCTCCACCCAGAGGGGGCAGTACCTCTCTCCATCCAGAGGGGGCAGTACCTGTCTCCACCCAGAGGGGGCAATACCTCTCTCCATCCAGAGGGGGCAGTACCTGTCTCCACCCAGAGGGGGGCAGTACCTCTCCCCATCCAGAGGGGGCAGTACCTGTCTCCACCCAGAGGGGGCAGTACCTCTCTCCACCCAGAGGGGGCAGTACTTGTGGGTTTTGTATTTAGTCTGGTTTGCTTTCACAGCTCAGAAATGTAAGTGGACCAAATAAAAAAAAGATTAGCAGAGTGGCGTGTACAAAGGTGGAGGACTGGCTGTTAGATTTTTTTTAAACTCCACTTCTTGACCCCTTTCATGGAAGTTTTTTATTTATTTTAATACATGGATGATGTTTCCAAAGTCAGTGTGTACTATATATACTAAACATCAGCTTTCCTGCCTGTATTAAATAGAAATGACATCTTTTATTATGGATGTCTGTTATAAAAGACAAACTCTTCACCTGGCAGATATCTGCACTCTACCGAATGCACTTTTCAGGTTCTTTAACTATAATTTGAATCAAAGCTCCGCCTCGTATCTGATGTTTGTGTGGCAGAAAATCCTCCTGGAGCCGAACATGAAGGGAAAGTTTGAAAGCAGCACTCAGACGCTCTCTTAAATGCTCCTGAGAGCCCAAACCTGATTGTGTTTGCCTTCTTTTCCATCTGAGTGACTCTCAGCGGTGACACTGAAGTACAAGCTAACCAAGGACACACAGACTCTGAGTTTAAATACTATGGCCACGCTCCATTCATCAAACCGCCATAAAGTTCACTCATTAGAGGCAAAGTCACATAAAAGACGTGGCTGTGATCAGGACCGTTCATCTCCATCAATCAAAAGATCAGTTTATTTCCTGAGTGATCGAATAAAAAGCACAAAATGAACAAGAAAATAGCCAAAGGGAAAAGGATACAAAATGAATAAAAGAGACACAAAATTATGCAAATTAGACTCAAAAAGGACCACAAAAGACACACAATGACAAAGAAAATGATACAAAATGAATAAAAGAGACAGAAAGTTGTGCAAAAAAAGATATAAAAGACATAAAATGACCAAAATTATGCAAATAAGACACAAAAATTACCATAAAAGACACACAATGACAAAGAAAATGATGCAAAGTTAATAAGAGACAGAAAATTGTGCAAAAAAAGATATAAAATGACAAAAATTATGCAAATAAGACACAAAAATGACCATAAAAGACACATAATGACAAAGAAAATGATACAAAATTTATAAAAGAGACAGAAAATTGTGCAAAAAAATATATAAAAGACATAAAATGACAAAAAATTATGCAAATAAGACTCAAAAAGGACCATAAAAGACACATGATTTATCCGTTAGTCTTCATCACATTCTGCTGCACATTCCTCATTAAACCGCCTGTTTGTTTTTACTTTAACCCATTGAAGCCTGGAAAGCGTTTACGTCGTTTTGTAGTATTTGTATAAGCTCTCAAATACATGTTGAATGTCATTTCTATCTGCTACAGAGGCTGAAAAATCTATTATTTAGTAGAAGCGTTGACACTTCTGTTGAATTTCCAGAAAACTTCAGGTTTAAGGGGCTTATTTTAAAATCGCCCAGAGGTTTTACAGGAAGTTTTAGGCGTCAATGGGTTAAAAGGTGTTTATTCATGTAAAGTTTATTAATTCCACTGACTGCTTTCTCTTTCTTTTCTTGGTTAAGTTAATTTGTTTTTATTTTTCTCGGGCACAGAAATAAGAGTAAAGTTCCTGGGATTCATGAAACGTGCAGAAGTCTGTTTCTTACCCACTTTGTTTAATTTAAATTGGTTTTTAATTCATCAAAACACTTCACTCTGCGTATGTTTTCATCACCTCTATTTATATCAGTATTTATTTGTGTTGCTGCCAGCCCTTAAAGTCGTTCTCCACTCAGATTTAATCAGCCAGAATAATTAAAAATGTGTGCGGTTGTGCAGAGCTAATGACTCAAACCACCAACACAATTAACATCTATTTGGTTGATTAAATTCTCCTGTACTTTAAATACAAACAATACATACATTCTGCATTAAAACCTGCACAAAAAAAAAGATCATGCAAAGTTCGTCACTCTGCACGGATCACACTTGTAATTATTGTTCAGAAGGCGAGTTTACTGAATATACTGATATTATATGAAACTAGAAGACCTTAGGAATCTTTAGACCCCAAGCATGTTAGGGTACCATGACAGGAAGGTGCTGCAAAACAAACAATTATCAAACAATTATCAAAAAAGACACAAAATAACAAAAAAAAAGGGATAAAAGCACAAAAAAGACCAATTGCATTTACAGTTGTAAAATCCCTTGTAACTCTCTAACTGGTTGAAGAACCACTCTGCTACACAAAGCAGATAGAAAATGCCTATAAAAACCTAAGAATAGAAATGAAAAAAGGACAGATATTGGGATTTTATTCATTTTTATTTAAATACACACACCTAACAAAACAAGTAAATACAGCCATCAAGTAAATGTACTTTGTTAATGCCAGCTGCTGACATCTGGACAAAAAAACGGAATATTTTTGGTATACAGTAAAACAAATAATAAATAAACAACATAATAAAAATAAATATAATACAATGTGCAAAACAGCAGCATCCAACAGTTTGAGGTGTCTCAGCGCTTGGGTTTTATTACATTTTCAATCGACTTAAGTGCAAATTTTGGTAACGCTTTATATTAAGGTCCTTGTAATAACCATTAATTACCAAGTAATAAGGCCCTTGTAAGTCCTTACAAGATGCTTATTAACATTATTGTGTTTATAAGCTTATATAAGTGTTAATAATGGCATTACAAACACCCATGACCCACCCATTATGTCTTTGCCATGCCTTTATTAATCTTATTTTGTTTGCTTATTGATATTAAAATATACTTTATTGCTCATCTATTATAAGTTAACTATAAGTTAACTATGCTTTTTGCAACTACCGGATCTAAAGCGAGAACAATGCCTTATTACTTGTTAATTAATGGTTATTAAGGACCTTATTATAAAGCGTTGCCCAAATTTTATTACATTTTCAGGCGTTATAACATTATCAGGAAATTATTACATTGTATGGTGCTGCAAAGCTTCATAATTATCAGTGTTGCCACAGTTACCTTGAAAAAGTAATCCGATTACTGATTACTGATTACTCCTTTAAAAAGTAACTTAAAAGTAAACTAAAAGTAACTAGTTAGTAAGTAGTTAGTTAAAAGTAACTAAGTTAGATTACAAGTTACTTTATTAGTTACATTCAGCAGCTGCCGACAACAACCCCTCGCCGCCTCAACATAAAAATGACAACCAGTTTTAAATTGCCAATACTCATTTTATTGGAAGTGTATTTTTAACAGTAACGTACAAACTTCAAAACAATTTCCTGATAAAAATACATGTTTTTATAAAAAATAAAATAAAGACAGTCTTTCTTGACTTCACTTAAAAACAAATACTCTTTTTTAAAGAAGCTTACAACTTATATATAATAATATATTAAAATGAAACAAACTCTGAGCATTTATACCCCGGACTGCCAATAGCGATCATATTGACTGCTGCATATAAACGGCAGTTATAGACCACTTTGTCCAGCTGTGCTGTGTGAATCGCAAGAGAGAAAGAGATGAGATACCGGGCGCGTACGGGCAAAAACTGAAGGAGGAGGATCGGATGGTGGCTCAGGTAGCGATGAGGAAACTGTCACTGTACGCTGCACACCTGTCAGCTGCCTGCTGAACAGAGGGTCGCAGAAAAAGGATCTGAAGTGCCCGTGTTTCGGCTTCAAAAACCCGCAGAACTGATCCGAAAACAGCCCAATTTTATCCACCCACCCAAACCCATTTTTACCCGCAAAATAGATTGCAAAACCGCCGATCGACGTCTCTCCCCGAGTCGCAAGAAGAAAGCAAATATATCGTTTTACTAAGGAAAATGACAAAAAATAGTAACGCACACAGTGACTTGGATAAGTAACTTTAATCTGATTACTGGTTTGGAAATAGTAACGCGTTAGATTACTCGTTACTGAAAAAAGTGGTCATATTAGAGTAACGCGTTACTAATTAACGCGTTACCGGCATCACTGATAATTATACATGGAGACAAACAGCGATCAACCAAGCTCTCCCGAGGAAAGAAACAGGAGCATTTAAGAGCAAATTTAAAAGAAATAATAAAGAAAAGAAACAAATGAGTCCCCCTGACATGAATCCTGTGTGTCTGTCTGTGTCTTATTCAAGGTATTGATCAGAAGAGAAAACGAGTGTTAGAGGTGTGGTCCTCTTTATAATGATGCTCATCAATACAGATAATAACAGGATCCTGGAAAAACACACAAACATTCTTTAAACCTCCACATTTAGCTCCACAGAGTGATTATTTGGGGAGGTTTTTCCAGTTCCTGCTGGCTCAGCCCAGCTCGTTCCCTCGCCAGTATTCAATCATTAAAAGCTGCAGCGGGGAACTTTTGCCAGAGAGTCAATACTATAAATACAGCATCACCAGGAACACTTCTTAGTTCTTAATGCTGCTGCAGGTTGACGGAGCAAAATCCTGACGTGGCATGCATACAGATGCAGAAGCATTTTATGCTATTCTGTCATTCATTTCACCCTGAGTTAACCCTCTGAACCCCAAACATGTTTTATTTAAAATATCGCCAAAAATGAACAGTTTATTGTAGAAAGAAACTGTAAAAACAGGCATAATTGTTGAAATTATGAACTTTCCGACGGTCCTTGAAACGATCATAAGTTACTAAAGTTTCTGTTCTAAAAAGTGATTAAAACTTGTGTTAAATGTTGATATTAGTGTCAGAATCTCTTTATTCTCCATGTGTCATTTAAAATAAACCAGATCCTGTTAAAAACATTAAATTCTGCTCCTCAGAGACAAATATTCACTGAGAATCTGTTTACACAGAGCAGAGAGGAGAGGACAGGAGAGACTGTTTACACAGAGCAGAGAGGAGAGGACAGGAGAGGCTGTTTACACAGAGCAGAGAGGAGAGGACAGGAGAGGCTGTTTACACAGAGCTGAGAGGAGAGGACAGGAGAGGCTGTTTACACAGAGCAGAGAGGAGAGGACAGGAGAGGCTGTTTACACAGAGCTGAGAGGAGAGGACAGGAGAGGCTGTTTACACAGAGCAGAGAGGAGAGGACAGGAGAGGCTGTTTACACAGAGCAGAGAGGAGAGGACAGGAGAGGCTGTTTACACAGAGCAGAGAGGAGAGGACAGGAGAGGCTGTTTACACAGAGCAGAGAGGAGAGGACAGGAGAGGCTGTTTACACAGAGCAGAGAGGAGAGGACAGGAGAGGCTGTTTACACAGAGCAGAGAGGAGAGGACAGGAGAGGCTGTTTACACAGAGCTGAGAGGAGAGGACAGGAGAGGCTGATGAATACTTCAATAAGTGGAGAAAACTGGTTTTGGTCTTTTTGCGTCATTTTTTGGTGAAATTATGTTTTTTTGGGGGGGGATTTGTGTCTTTTTCTGGTAATTTCTTGTCTATTGTGTCTCCTTTTTTGTAATTGTGTGTCTTTTTTGGTCATTTTGTGTCTTTTTTGTCATGTTGTGTCTTTTTTGTCTCTTTTTCTGTAACTTTGTGTCTTTTTTGGTAATTTTTTGTCTTTTTCTGCTCAATTTTGGTCTTTTTTTGTCATTTTGTGTCTTTTGTGTCTCCTTTTTTGTCATTGTGTGTCTTTTTGTCTCTTCTTCGTCATTTTGTGTCTCTTTTTCTGTAACTTTGTGTCTTTTTTTGGTCATTTTTCCCCCTTTTTCTGGTAATTTTGGGTCTTTTTGTGTCTCTTTTGTGTCGTTTTTATTTGTGTTTGTAATAACATTCATGACATTTTATAATTATTTATCAGAGAAGTTCAACTTTTTCTCTGGTTTGTGTCATTCTCACTGTGTTATTCTGCACAAAGACTGTTTGTAATCAGCAGAATCAGAAGAACTCGTGGAGCTGCAGGACTTGTAGATTAGTGGTCTTGGTGCACAGACGGTGCAGCTTCTATCTTGGTTCATGTTTGTGCAGCAGTGTTCAAGGGTCAGAGTGAATATAGATCAGCAGGTGTGGTGATGAAAAAATACTCTGACGTCACCAGCGTCATGAACACACAGCCGCGTGGTTTCACTGTTTCACGCTCCATCTGTTTCCACAGTAATATGAATGTTTCTGAACTCGACATGAACTCTCATTTCTACACAGCAGTGTTTCTGTCCTTCAAGGATAAAAAA
This sequence comes from Centropristis striata, assembly GCF_030273125.1. NCBI lineage: Eukaryota > Metazoa > Chordata > Actinopteri > Perciformes > Serranidae > Centropristis > Centropristis striata. The sequence goes on from NC_081534.1 coordinate 34,193,232, forward strand.
CAAGATGCTACTTTTGAGAGAAATAGAGTTGTAAAGAAGGTCAAGGTAAAAAAAAAAGGCTGATGTGTGTGGAGGTCTGCAGCAGCCTGGTTAGGGGATTTAACCCTGTATGCCCTCCTCAAATTTAATACCCTCTGGTGATCATTGTGGCCAAAAAAGGCCACACACACTAAAACTGCTATTAACCCTCTGGAGTCACCAAAAGTGCCAAAGCATGACACAAAATGACTAGAAAAAGACAAAATGACTAAAAAAAAGACACAAAGTGACTCAAAAAGACACTAAATTGCTGAAAAAGACACAAAAAGGATTAAAAAAACACAAAATGACTAAAAAAAAGAGACAAAATGACTAAAAAAAAGACATAAAATGACTAAAAAAGACACAAAATTACAAAAAAAGACACAAAATGATTAAAAAAAGACACAAAATGACTAAAAATAGACAAAATGATTAAAAAAAGACACAAAATGACAAAAAAAGACACAAAATGATTAAAAAAAGACACAAAATGACCAAAAAACAGACACAAAATTACTAAAAAAAGACACAAAGTGACCAAAAACCCCCACAAAATGACCGAAAAAGACACAAAAAGACTAAAATTGTTAGTCTAAACACACAAGAGCCAAATAAAATGGAGTCCCACTAGAATTCTTTTTGGTTCTAAATGTTGATCCAGTAAGTCAGAATAAAAAATCTGTTATTATCAGGTTATAAAGATGAAAAAATTATACCAACATGGCATTCAAACATGTTTTAAGTGGTGAATAGAGGCAGGATGGAAAGGAGTCAGACATGGACTAAAAAGGCCACGCACACTAAAACTGCTAATGAAGTCAACACACGTCAATAGTTTTTTCAGATTTATTTTCATAGATCTCTTCGACAACTTCAGACTTGTTGAAAACTACCAAACATTCAAGAATTTTTTTGAATTTTAACCCTTTATATATTTGAATTTCAGGTCAGAAGTCAGGGTTTGGTCTTATACTGTCTGTGTTTGAGCTTCTGTTTAGTCCAATATGTTCTGTGTTTTTAGTCCTGGTTTGGACCAATATTTAGTGATTTTTGTCTGGATTTGGTCCAATATTGTCTGTTGTTTAAACACCTGTTTAGTCCATCATTGCTAGTGTTTTTAGTCCTGGTTTGGTCCAATATTCTGACCCAGGTTGGTTGAATAAATATGTGCTGGTGTTTAAGCTCTTTCTGTCAGAAAACAACCAGCATCCTGCAGGATTGGCACATTTGCATGAGTATAGTTTTTTCCCCGACTGTCACCAGAAAAGCAGCTGAAAAGAGTCAGAACTTTCTTCAATAAACCTGCTGACATGAATGAATGTATTTTGAATAGCGAGTGGAAATCAGGTTCTGCGAAAAAAAAAAAAAAAAGAAGCCAAAAAAAGCTGGTTATTCTTCTTCTGCGTAGACTTGGACTCCATCTGGAAGCTTACAAGTGTGTGCAAAAAGCACAGAAGGCCAAATGTCATGAAGACATCCAGTGCATCATCACACACACACACACACTCACACACACACACACACACACACACACACTGCTGCTGAGTGGACCTGAGCCAACAGAGTGTGGAAATTGCTCTTTTGTGAGGAGCTGTGGGCAGAAAGCATCATGTCCAGACAACATGATGCTTGATGTTTATGACATCAGACAGACAGACAGACAGACAGACAGACAAAGAGACAGACAGACACTCTAAGGTACGGACAGACAGACAGACAGACAGACAGACAGACACTCTCAGGTACGGACAGACAGACAGACAGACAGACACTCTCAGGTATGGACAGACAGACAGACAGACAGACACTCTCAGGTATGGACAGACAGACAGACAGACAGACAGACAGACACTCTCAGGTATGGACAGACAGACAGACAGACAGACAGACAGACAGACAGACAGACACTCTCAGGTACGGACAGACAGACAGACAGACAGACACTCTCAGGTATGGACAGACAGACAGACAGACAGACAGACAGACACTCTCAGGTACGGACAGACAGACAGACAGACAGACACTCTCAGGTATGGACAGACAGACAGACAGACAGACAGACAGACAGACAGACAGACAGACACTCTCAGGTACGGACAGACAGACAGACAGACAGACACTCTCAGGTACGGACAGACAGACAGACAGACAGACACTCTCAGGTATGGACAGACAGACAGACAGACAGACAGACAGACACTCTCAGGTACGGACAGACAGACAGACAGACAGACACTCTCAGGTACGGACAGACAGACAGACAGACAGACACTCTCAGGTATGGACAGACAGACAGACAGACAGACAGACAGACAGACACTCTCAGGTACGGACAGACAGACAGACAGACAGACAGACACTCTCAGGTACGGACAGACAGACAGACAGACAGACACTCTCAGGTATGGACAGACAGACAGACAGACAGACAGACAGACAGACACTCTCAGGTACGGACAGACAGACAGACAGACAGACACTCTCAGGTACGGACAGACAGACAGACAGACACTCTCAGGTACGGACAGACAGACAGACAGACAGACAGACACTCTCAGGTATGGACAGACAGACAGACAGACAGACAGACAGACAGACACTCTCAGGTACGGACAGACAGACAGACAGACAGACACTCTCAGGTATGGACAGACAGACAGACAGACAGACAGACAGACAGACAGACAGACACTCTCAGGTACGGACAGACAGACAGACAGACAGACACTCTCAGGTATGGACAGACAGACAGACAGACAGACAGACAGACACTCTCAGGTACGGACAGACAGACAGACAGACAGACAGACAGACACTCTCAGGTACGGACAGACAGACAGACAGACAGACAGACAGCTCTGCTCTGGCTGCATGTTTCATCTGTAAATGTCTTCAGAGTTGCTGTAATGTCGGCTTAACTTACATACATATACTTACTAAAGGACTCGCTGAGGGCTCATTTGGCTTTTCCACCTCCTGGTTTCACACAAACACACACACACACACACACACACACACACACACACACACACACACACACATTGTTGTACTTCTATCTTTGTGAGGGCCCTCATTGGAACAGTAAATTCGGTTGCAAGGTTATAACAATTTTGGATTTTTATTATTCATTTATTTTTACTTATAGTATTATTTTTTTTAATCTTTTATTTTTTATTATTTTTAACTTATTTTTTATTTATTTATTTTAAACTTATTTTTTTACTTATTTTATTATTTATTTTTATTTTTCGTTAGTTTTAGTTTTAATTTTGTTGTGAATTTTAGTTTTCAAATTCAGTTTGTTTTAATGAGTTTTTAGAATGAGTTTGCTAGTTTTAGTTTAGTATTTATTTATTTAAAATGCTTTAGTGTTAGTGTTAGTTTTTTGTAATGGGGTATTTGTTGGGTGGGAGATTAAAAGAGGTCACAGTAAATTTTGCCTTTATTTCCTTTGTCTGATCCATCTTCATTATGTATGAAAAAAGTTGACAAAGGCGAAAACGAAGGACATTTTCACTATAATTTTAGTTAGTTTTGTAACCACACAATACAGTTTCAGTTAATTATCATCATCATGTAACCTTTAACCCTTAAAACAAAGTCTGAAATCTCAAAAAAGCCTTTAAAGAAGTGAGGACCAGCCAAAATGTCCTGACTTTGCAAAAATGTCCTCACTCTGTTAGTTAAAAATGGGTTCCGGTCCCCACTATGTAGGAAGTACAAGAACACACACACACACACAAACACACACACTGAAAGCTATTTCCTGCCAGCAGCAGAATGTTGGAACAAATGGTTTAATATTAACACATTTTCCAGCCAAACGAGCAGCCCGGCTCAGAAACAACCCTCAGCTCTGCCTCCATACGTTGTGCAGGTCTGTGTGATGACACTTCAATTATATCATTATTATTATTATTATTATTATTATTATTGAGTGTGCTTGAAAGAACACACTATATACACTGCAAAAACCAACTCGCAAAAAATTAGGAATAAATACCTAGAATTAAGCAAATACATGCTTGAAACAAGTCAAATTATCTGCCAGTGCAGTAGGTAAATGTTTCTTTGTAAGAATTCTTTAATTAAGTAAAAATATCTAGAAACTGGAAAAACAATGATGTCTAAAATTATTTCAAGCAAATGTAGCTTGAAAAGTCCGACTGTTGTACCATTAAAATAAGCCAGAAATACTTGAAATTAGCAAGTTTTTTCTCATTTCAGTATCTGTGGGTAAATACTATTTTTCGTGACTTTGACTTTTTTTCACATTTTGAATTTTTTTTTTCATATTTTGACTTTTTTTCGTGGCTTCCAACTTTTTTTTCATGACGTCAACTTTTTTACGTGGCTTCGATTTTTTTTTCTTATTTCACTTTTTTTTTCTCATTTGGACTTTTTTCTCATTTGGACTTTTTTTCGTGACACTTTTTTTTCATTTTGACTTTTTTGTGATTTCGACTTTTTTTCGTGACTGCGATGTTTTTCCTCATTTTGACATTTTTTTCTTGTTATTTTGACTTTTTTCCTTGTTATTTTGACTTTTTTCTTGTTTTCTTGTTGTTTTGACAGATGGACTGACAGACAAGCTTTATTATCTTACATGACTTCCTCCTCTTTTCATTCACTTTTTTTTCGTGACTTTGACTTTTTTTCGTGGCTTCAACTTTTTTTTCTTTTTGTGACTTCGACTTTTTTTACTCATTTTGACTTTTTTTCGTGACTTCGACTTGTTTTTGTGGCTTCAACTTTTTTTTTTCTCATTTTGACTTTTTTTCGTGACTTCGCCTTTTTTGTGGCTTCAACTTTTTTTCTCATTTCGACTTTTTTTCGTGACTTCGACCTTTTTTTGTGGCTTCCAAGTTTTTTTCGTGACTTCAACTTTTTTTCGTGACTTCGACTTTTTTTCTTTTTTGACTTTTTTCTCATTTTGACTTTTTTTTTGTGACTTCGACTTTTTTTCTTATTTGACTTTTTCCTCTTTTTGACTTTTTTTCTTGTTATTGTGACTTTTTTCTTGTTATTTTGACAGATGGACTGCCACACACACCAACACCTGCTTTATTATGTCACATGACTTCTCCACTTTTCCATTTTGAAAACAGTTCAAATTATAAATAAATAATAATTATAAGTAATCTAATAATGTATGGGTAAGAGTCACGGGCCAGTGTTACGCTCCGTCTAGGGAGCAGAACCTAACATAAATAACCCACACCCAAACAAGGTATAAGTTTAGAAAATAATACAGTTTTATTTAACAACAACCAAAATGTGCAATTATATACAGTGAATTGGTGCGGTATCTACAGGTGATGAAGCGTGGCTTCAGGGTGAGCCCAGGCCTAAAATAACAAACAAAACACCGATCTAAACTCAAGGGTCCGAAACTTTCTAATCCCTACTGAAAAGAAAAGAAACAAAAATGCAAGTACTGATCCTAACTCCCTAACCTAAGTCAAAAACAGGAGAAAACAGTATTAAAGAAAAAGGCAGCTCACCCCTACTGCTTCCTTAAACACAGGCACTCTTGCTCTGGTTACCCAGAGCACAAGCACTCTCACAAACACTCCAGCACGCAGGCCAACAAACACACTCTAACAATATTAACACCAATCTTTCACCGAATAATGTTACACTCTCGAACGAAGTAGCGCGTAAGTGACAGCAGTTTCTTCATCCTCTGGAGTCACCGGCTTTTGTAGTCCCCGCCTTCGATACTGCCAATCACTCTCTGCCACGCCAGGGATGCAGAGCCAATGAGACGCGGGAGCCACACGATCTTTGGATCAGGACAGGAGCACTCACTCTGCATAGAAGAAGAAACACACATGCACCTGCAGTGCAAATGAAATGACGGCAGCAGCCGTAACACCAGAGTCAAGCACACTCAACATTTCTTTAGAAATGTTATTATTATTATTATTATTATCATTAATTCCTGCAGGCTGTAGAGCCACAGTCCAGCAGTAATGCTTTTGTAATATTATCCTTCACCTGTTGAGACTCTGCAGCGTCTGAAATGAGTCCAAAACAAGTATTGATGCAGCAGCCTGTTCATATTTGTGCAGCAGGCCGACTTAATAAAGAGCGTATGGATCTGTGCAGCAGTGTGTCCAAACATTTCATCACCCCTGAGCCTGTGTGTGTGTTTGTGTGTGTGTGTGTGTGTGTGTGTGTGTGAGTCTCAGGTGATGTTTGCTGCTCTGCTCTGTGTGGAAACTACTGGAAACTTTTTTTATTCATGACACAAGAGCTGCAGAAAGTAAAGAGCAGTGAAGCCTTCAGGGGGCTTCAAACACAAATACACAACCAGACAGTAACTGTTCACAGGTTGCTACATTTAAACAGTTTTCTTTAGTTTTTGTTGCATCACATCACAAACAAAAAAAACAAACAAACCTCAAAGAAAAGGATACTTCTTGTGTATTTTCATTATCATTTCGGGGCATTTTTTGGTCTTTTTACATTGTGATCAATCAATTACAATTCTTCTATCTTTTGTGTTAATTAAGAAGTGTTATGATTTAAAAGACCATATTGCTTTGTAAAGCTGTGGCAATAATTAATACTATAATTTACTGACAGATTATCCTACAGCAACACATCACACTGCCACCTGCTGACCAAATGATGCAACTGCAGCTTTGTTTATTGGCTCTGAACCAGCTGATGGAAACTCACTGATTCACATTTTATTTGGCTTCGACTTTTTTCTTCTCATTTTGACTTTTTTCTTGTGACTGACTTTTTTTTCTCATTTGGACTTTTTTGTGAGTTCGACCTTTTTGTCACGTTGACTTTTTTTTGTGGCTTCGACTTTTTTTCGTGACTTTGACTTTTTTTTACTCATTTTGACTTTCTTTCGTGACTGCAAAATTTTTTCTCATTTTTACTTTTTTTCGGGACTTCAACTTTTTTTTCTAATTTTTACTTTTTTTCGTGACTTTGACTTTTTTTTAATTCATTTTGAGTTTCTTTCGTGACTACAACGTTTTTTCTCATTTTGACTTTTTTTCGTGACTTCAACTTTTTTTTCTCATTTTGACTTTTTCGTGACTGCAACATTTTCTCATTTTGACTTTTTTTCTTCTGGCTTCGACTTTTTTCTTTTTATTGTGCCTTTTTCTTGTTATTTTGACTTTTTTCTTGTTATTTTGACTTTTTTCTTGTTATTTTGATGGATGGACTGACAGACAAGCTTTATTATCTTACATGACTTCCTCCACTTTTCCATTTTGAAAAAAGTTCAAATTATAAAAAGACAAGAAGCCTGGGCTCGGGGAGCCTGCCAGGACGTTCACAGCTGGCTACATGATGGACGCGTGGGATAGATGGCGTGTCGGGTGCCTGCCGGCTCTCTCCGTGGAGGATATAGAAGATCTCTATCTATTCAGAACCTTGATAACAGGTCTACTGCTGATTGGATTAGTTTGCTCTGATTTATCAAGATACACAGTAAACGGTGACAGCTGTCCAAAGCCCCATCAGGCTGCTGAGATGATTGATGCGATGAACAGAGCTGTCAGAACTCAGACTTTGGTCACAAACCACATCATGGATAAAATCAAGGAGCGACTGACGGCCCTGGAAAAGCATCTGGATCGATCCGGAGACCAGCAGGGACATTATCAACAAGATGAGTAGCAGAAAATTGCTGCCACTTTTGCCTACAGTCCAATCTTGTCTGGCCTCTCTCCAAACAGCCCTTGTTGAGTTCTGCAGCGCTTAAACTTCTGCGGGATACAGCTGTGACATTTCTGTGTGAGAAAAATGTGTCATAAAAAAAACAGACTTTTTTTGTTTGTCCACTTTTTGGCAAGTTATTTCAGAACGGAGAAATTAGAAATGATGGAGGATTATTTAACTATGGAATAAGTCCATATATATTATTACAACTTTTGTAAGGGTTGTACTGATGTATAGCATATTAAAATGCTCCAAAAAAATGCCACTACAGTTTGTAAAAATTTAAAGATTTGTTATATGGTCATGAAGGGTTAATGTTAACACAGCTAATATTAACTACTTTCAGATTTCATTTAAAGACCCTCCTTTGTTTCCATTACATTAATTCATTTTCCTTGTTTTATTGGGTTTTTTTTAGCTTTAGATTATTGTTTCTTACTTCTTACTTCGACTTTTTTTTCTCATTTAGACTTTTTTGTGACTTCGACTTTTTTTTCTGTGACTTTGACTTTTTTGGTGTGACTCTTTCGTAACTGCAAAGTTTTTTCTCATTTTGACTTTTTTTTCTTGTTATTGCGACTTTTTTTCTTGTTATTTTGACTTTTTTTGTGACCTCTGTCATATTGTTTGTGTGTTTTTATACGTTTTGGACGGGTTGATGGCAAATTTCGTTGTACTGCCCTGTGCAATAACAATAAAGGCTTTCTGATTTCTGATTCTAACCTGTAAAGCCCTTTGAGCTGCTTTTAGGTCTGAAATATGTGATATAAAAACATTCGACCTGACAGAAGATGGTGCATTAAATTAAAGTTAGTCAGTTATTTTCAGTCGAGTTTGAACTCCTGTGATGTTCCACGTTTTTATCAGTTCTGCCAAAGAAACATTGTCACCTGGCTTCATTTCAGTAACTGTCAGAGGCCCAAAGAGATTACATTTCTCTCTTATATTTGCTCTTAATGAAATATTGAATTTGTTTCTCCTGCTGCTTTAATATATCAAAGCTTTATTTTGCACAACACATTGTTAAAGTACCTTTTTTAAAGTGGTGCAATCAAGAAAATGTGTTCAGTTGCAAAAATAAAACATCTAAAGTGGACACATAGCCGAGCAGAATATGAAAATAAAATGCCAATAACAATTTGTTCTCCGTCTCTGGATGATTCATGTGGCATTAAGCTGGACAGGGCGGCTCCAGCACACAAATCAATGGGGAAAAATGTCAAAAATGCATTTACAAGTGACACAAATGGTGAAATAACCCCAAAAAATTAAACAGCACAAACAAAACTAAAGTCAGAGCACATTGTTAGAAAGTGCTGGTGAATATTGGCGTCATACTGCTGATATAAAATCATTTGGTTTCCAGTAAAGAGTCAGAAGTCGTTCCTGGAGGAAGAACCAGCTCAGCAACATGACGTCAGCATGCACTGTGTTACGACCCGGCTCGATTTTGAGAGCTGTAACATGTGAAAGGGAATAGAAATGAGGTGGAACGCAACACTGGGCAGTTCTGGTTAAAATCAGGTGTTTATTTAACCAGCAAGAGACTGCTTTAATACAACAAAATATAACAAAAAGAGGCTGTATAGGGGCTGACAATTAAGCAATACAATATACAAAGTAGAATAAATGAACTACCAAGCTCTTGGCTTAAAGAAAACTCTAAGGAACAAAAGGAGGAGGTCAGCACCCATTAGCTTTCAGAAAACAAGAAACAAAACAAACTAAAATTTAAACAAAAGGTGTCCAACTTTTGGTTCTCTTTATCCAACGAATTTACAAACTACATTATACAAAGAGTAAAAAAAAACACTGTCTGACACACGAGCCTTTTATAAGGTGCAGTTGGTTGATTGAAGAGTCCTGAATCTCTGCCGCACCAATCACAGACGAGGACGCAGCAACCAGGAAGTAGGCGGTCTCACAGCTCCAGAAGGTCCAATCAACTTCGGGCAACCTCACAGCTGGATTTACATAAACAGCAGAGTAATGCAGAGAAACAATAAAATAAATGAAGAGCGGCAGCCAGCCGGAACAACTGCAAAAAAGCCAACTTTTTTTTTTTGGCCTGAAACAGTGATTTAAGTTGGTAAAACTTGGAAATATAAATTATTGACATTTAGGGCAATAATGTAAGTTAGCACAACAAAGGAAGCCAGTTGTCTGCTCAAAAACAAGTTGGTGAGTTGTTGTTACTTATATCTTTAAGTTGGGGTTCACAACAAGGGACAATAGTTCTGATAACTCTTATTTCTTTGTTGGGAAATGCGGAAAGCCAACTTTCCGAGTAGGCAATGCACTTGAAGTCTCATTGTGGCTGTGACGTGCTGCCTCCAGGTGGAGTCCACACAGGTAATCAAACCTTAATTAAATTAATTAAAATGATACAGGAATTTTATTCTGAGTTGTGTTGTGCAGTGTCGTACGTCGTTTGTTGGAGAAGGCAACCTACACATTTATCAACATTTAAACACAAACAGGTTTTCGGTCATTAGCGAAAGCTAGCGGCTAACTGATGCTAGCGGCTAACTGATGCTAGCGGCTAACTGATGCTAGCGGCGCTGCTTGTTACAGCTACAAGAGTAGCCATTAGCGTATCAATGCTAACTCAAAATTGTGGTCACAATATTAGCTGACATTTCATAGCGGCGTTACAATCGTGCCAATCCAGCAAATTGCAGAAGTTAGCAGAAGTAAGGATTAAAAGTTATTACAATGTAAAATTGTAAGTTAGTACAACTTACAGTTGAGTTAACAAACATCTGAATTCAGAGTTGAGCAAACTCAAAAACAAAACTTAAAATATTTAGTTTAATTGTCCAACTTAACATTTTATCGAAGTTTGTGGCCTTGAAATTTTGAGTTCACCCAACTTTTCTTTTTTTGCAGCGTGCACAGAGAGGTGCATGAAGCTTTTGCACGTTGCCATTGAACTGTCCCTCTACAAGCAATTAAAAGACGTCTAGCTGGGACGTGTCCTCATAAACCAGGACCGGCTCTGGCTCAGTGTGTGTGTGTGTGTGTGTGTCTGAAGTGTGTGAGTGAGAAGTGTGTTGGCATGCAAGTGTGAAAACCAGCGACATGTAGCAGCTCCACGCTGGGTCTGGATCAGTGATGGAGACTGAAACGTGTCCAGACAACAACAACAACAGCAGCAGCAGCAGCTATAAATGAAGCATCGTTTCCAAAAAATAAATATAAAAAGGTCCAAACCAGGATGAAATATGAGGTCAAACCCTGGGATAAAATATGGATGAATAATAGGGACACAATCTGTGAATTCTGTGTCTAAACCACTAAAACACAGACATTATTGGACTGAACAGAAGCCAATAATGGACCAAACCATGAATAAACAATGCAGAATATTCCTTCAAACAGTACAAAAAAGATATTCAATCAAACCAGGACTAAAACACCAGCAAATATTGGACCAAACCTGAGCTTAAACAAAGGAAATTCTGTACTTAACAGAAGCTAAATTATAAATCGACACTGTGCCAAACCTGGATTAAAAAACATGGAATATCGCTTTGCCTAAATCAACATGTTGGAGAACAAAAAGATATATTAAAGATGAAAAAAATCTGATTTTACTTCGTTCTCTCTCATGGCCAGCAGGTTGCATAAAGAAATCTGATTGTATAGAAGTCTATGAGAAAATTATCCTACTTCTGCCTTGATTTTCTGCCTTTTCTATTCCACCCCCAAAAAACATCTAAGAAACACGATAAATCCAAAAGTAGACTAAAAAGTAAATGCAGAAGTGGCTTAATACTTCATTGTCTCTAATAGCAAGCAGGTGGCAAAAATAAATGTTTGTATAGAGGTCTATGAGAAAAAGAGACTACTTGTAACTTGATTTGTGAGCTCGGTAAACATTCTCATGAAGAGTTTTTGGTTTCAGTCGTTAGTTTTAAGTCTTCTTTAACACATCATGGTGTTTATTGATTAGATTATAGTGAAAAAACATTTTTTTTTTAAAAAGTAAAGGAAGGGAAGAATGAAACTGTGATGACTTTTCTACAAGTTTCCATGTCCCATTTAACACATCAACTTTTGCAGTGTGCATTCAGCATCTTTAATGCAATATTTTGTGTTCAATGTTTTTTCTTTTTCTTGTGTCTTTTTTAGTAATTTTGTGTCTTTTTCTAATAATTTTGTGTCTTTTCTTTTAGTAATTTTGTGTATTTTTTGGTAATTTTGTGTCTTTTTTTAGTCATTTTGTGTCTTTTTTGGTACTTTTGTCTTTTTCTAATAATTTTGTGTCTTTTTTTTAGTAATTTTGTGTCTTTTTTTGGTCATTTTGTGTCTTTTTTAAGTAATTTCATATTTTTTCAGTCTTTTTGACCTCTGTTAACTGTTTTTCACTCAGCAAAATGAACATCCCATTTCATCTGTCTGTCTTCTGTCGCTTCAGTTGGAGATTTTGTTGCAAAAAGTTCAAATAAAAAGTGAGACGTGAGGATGATGATAGGAACAACGACAAAGAAGATAATGAAGAAAATCAGATTTGTGCAGTTTAAAAAGATGAAAAAAGATTTTTTTTAAAGTAAAGGAAGGGAAGAATGAAACTGTGAAGCTAGAGTGAATGAAGAAGGTGTTTAAAAGATGAAGTAAACAAACTGAAAGCAGAGAAGAAACTATTAAGGAGCAGGAGACGATGCAGGAGCAGCTGATTGTTTTCTGCTCGTCTCAACACCAACAAACAAACAAACAATTACCTGCTCTCCCTAAAGAAAACAAGCACATATGGCTCCGTTTCCACTTTAATAAAGCTCACTCTGCTGCTTCCTGTTGGATCTCCCAGCTCTGCTGATTAACAGGATTTTTTTTTGCTCCCTCCAACAAAGAGTGTTCACACTGTTCGGGTTTGTGATAAATTGCACCTTCAGACACAAAAAGCATCCAGCTTTCCTTGAATAACACCTTCGGAGTGCAGCAGGAAGTGGATTAGTCATAATGTGTCACAGTCGTTCATCACAGACGGCAGCGAGGGTGAAAAAGTCTCAAATACAGTTGGATTTCTGACAAAAAATAGTGTTTTTAAAAAAAAAAAATGCAGCAGGGAGCCAAAATAAAATCTCTCTGAGGACAATTTATGTTTCTTCTTGTGATTGCAGTAAAAAGTAGACTGAATAGTAAATGCAGAAGTGGCTTAATCCATTCGTTCTCTCTAATAGCCAGAAAATAAACGTTTGCATAGAAGTCTATGAGAAAATAAGAGTACTTGTAACTTGATTTGTGACCCCTTTTCTATTTCCCCCCCCAAAAAAAACATCTAAAAAACACGATAAATCCAAAAATAGACTAAATAGTAAATGCAGAAGTGGCTTAATCCATTCGTTCTCTCTAATAGCCAACAAATAAATGTTTGTATAGAAGTCTATGAGAAAATTAGCCTACTTCTGAGTTGATTTGTGAGCTCGGTAAACATTCTCATGAAGAGTTTTTGGTTTCAGATGTTAATTTTAAGTCTTCTTTAACACATCATGGTGTTTATTTAATAAATTATGCTCCATTTAGAGAAAAATATAAGATAAAGCTGCCGGCAACGACTCAGAGATATTACCCAAGGAAATCAAATCTCACTGATTGTTTTATTTTTTTAAAAATATATGAATAAAATACATGATTAATCCAAAAGTAAACTAAATAGTAAAGGCAGAAGTGTCTTAATACTTCATTCTCTCTAATAGCAAGCAGGTGGCAAAAAGAAATCTGATTGTATAGAAGTCTATGAGAAAATGAACCTACTTCTGAGTTGATTTGTGAGCTCAGTAAACATTCTCATGAAGAGTTTTTGGTTTCAGTCGTTAGTTTCAAGTCTTCTTTAACACATCATGGTGTTTATTTAGTAGTTACCCGTTTTCTGGAAAGTTGATTTAGTTATAAGCCTTATTTGCCTCCAAAGACTTGGAAAAAGAAAAAGGAAAAAATGGCAAAATTAAAGCTTCAAATCAGTGGCTGACGTAATGTCGGCCACTTCTCTAATAAAATCTATGGATGAAACATCATTTTTAGGACTTCATGTGCAAGATAGTTGTGAAAAAATAGTAAAAGTTTTGACAGATTTGCACGCAAATGGAAGATGCGTTCATTCATGGAAGTGGAAAATGTTTTAACTTTAGAGAATCACAAAAATGCAAAAGCTTTGAATGAATCTACTTCATGCACCAACAGAGACAAGAGGACAATATATATATATATATATATATATATATATATATATATATATGGAGAGAGAGAGAGAGAGAGAGAGAGAGAATGGAGGGAAATAACTGAACATACTTTAAAGTTTGCAAGCTTCAAAGACAGTAAAAACAACTTTTTCAGACTTTAAGTTGTTGCAAATTGTTCCTGTGAAGTTTCCCAGTCAGAAACTCTTTTTCTTTTTTTTTTTTACTCACTTCTTTTTCTGATCATGCAGACACGACATGAATTCAGCAAAAATGTTGTAACATTGACAAAAATAAAAAGTAATAATGTGTGTTTCCGTGTCCTGATTCAGATCCGCTCTGGTCCTTTGTTTGTCCATGTTTCACCTTTTCATTCATAGAAATGGAGCCGGAGGTTTTTCTATCATTCTGATGACGAGCAGACAAACAAACAGAAGAAAACATGACCTTCATGCTGAGGCTGAGAACAGGATAAACACATTCTCCTCTTTCTGTCTGATGGGATTTCATTATTAGTTTGTATCAGCTAATTCACGTTGCAATTTAGTTTGCAAATCCCAAATTATTCAGCCGTTTCTGTTTCTGTCTGTGTTGGTTTTAGAGTTCTGAACGTAATAATGAGCTAAATAAAGGGGACAAGCCGGACAAAAGCAATACATTTTTTTCTACATGCTTCCTATCACCATAGGTTTGAAGTTTTGGTAGGAGCCACTTCGTCAAGATTGTGGATCGGAGATGGCTGCCATATAAAATCTATGAGAACCAATATATCTTCCAAGCCACTTAGAAGGTCAATCTTGGTGTCAAAATATACATTTTCTGTGTCAAAGAATCATTTAAAGCTATTGAGAATATCACTAGATCAAACTCAAATTACCTGGGGGCAGTATCAGAATGACCAAAAAAAGAGACAAAATTACTTAAAAAAGACACAAAATGACAGAGAAAAAACTAAATTACTTTAAAAAAGACACAAAATTACCAAAAAAGACAGAATTATTTCTAAAAGACACAAAATTACCAAAAAATACATAAAATTACTGAAAAAGGCACAAAATTATTACAATAAGACACAAAATTACCAAAAAGACACAAAATTATCAAAAAGACACAAAATTATTTATAAAGACACAAAATTACCAAAAAAGACACAAAATTACCAAAAAAAGACACAAAATGACCAAAAAAAGACACAAAATGACCAAAAAAAGTAATATAGTAGTGTTGACGGGAGAGTGAGGATTAGCTGTCATGTACACTGCTAATAAAAAATGAAGGAAACACTTTCATCTCATGTCAGATCTTGTCGATACATTTTTGCCAAAACAAAATGTAGATTTTGACACCAAGATTGTCCCACGTACACTAAACTTTGACTAAACTTTTCTAAGGGTTTTGGCAAACGGTTTTCAGATTATTGGGCAAAAACAGGCCAAAAAAAATCCCACCAATGTTAGCTTATAGAGAGGCTAGAGTGGATGACATCACTGCTAGAGTGCAGAGGGAGAGAAAAATGTGTTAAAACAATCTTGGTGGATTCCCTGACCCAGAAAATGTAGATTTTGACACCAACATTGACCTTCTAAGTGGCTTGGAAGATATATTGGTTCTCATAGATTTTATATGGCGCCATCTTGCATCGAGAATTGAGAATATCACTAGATGATTTATAGACTTGTTAATTTTGGTCATGTATTTACGTATTAATATCGGATAACATGCATACATTTAATTTTGACCCAGAAAATGTAGATTTTGACACCAAGATTGACCTTCTAAGTGTCTTGGAAGATATATTGGTTCTCATAGATTTTATATGGCTGCCATCTAGATGAAATGGCTCCTACCATAAACTGAAACCTGCAGTGATAGAGAGCATGTGGTGCTTTTGTCCGGCGTGTCCCCATTCTGCTGAAATCTGGTCCCGACTATAAAGAAAGCTGTTGCGTTATATAAGTTCCTGTTGATAATTTTTCCTCTGACGTCAGTTTTATTTCTGAACACTCTCCAACCTGCCCCAGTGCATTATGGGTCGTCCCTGTCCCCGCTGCAAGCCAGTCGATGATTGTACCGATAAAACACGCTGTGAGACAGACAACATGTTCCCAAGGTGGAGGGTAATGGAAAAGGCCTGGGTGTGTGTGTGTGTGTGTGTAGCTTGTCTGTTACATGTGTGAATCTATTTATGTGTGTGTGTGTGTGTGTGTGTGTGTGTTTACATGTTATCTAACAGCTCTTGACAGCTGATGGGTGAAATGATGGAGGGATGGTGAGAAGAGAAGAAGCCTTTTTACACCTTGTGGTGATGATGATGATGTGAATTTATCCACAAACAGGAAGTCATGACACATCCAGGAGCTTTTATCTGCTCTTATCAGGACCTGCTCCACCTTCTAGCAGGTGCAGCAGGTTGTTATCAGCTCATTTAACGGCTCGCTGGAAACAACGTGGCTGTGTTTCCTTAAAAGGCTGCAGGTTTGTTGTCTTCAGGCTACAGAACCACTTCTTTAAGGTTACAGCTAATATAATACATATATATATATATATATATATATATATATATATATATAATAACTAGAAAATGTCCTCTGGAGAAATAGTGAAAGGGCCACGGGGGCTACTGCCGGTGTGTGTACACTATGATGAGATTCTTCAGAGATTTATAACAATTAATACTAGTAATGTTATGATACTATATAATATACAAGGAGCACACCTACAACAAGCATTCCTTTACAAGTATTTATTTATACAGCAACCTATGACCTTTAACCTCAAAATGTGTGTGTGTGTGTGTGTGTGTGTGTGTGGAACATGTGTATCTGGAGGAGTGTGCGCACTTACGTGCACATTTGTGTGTGTGTGTGTGTAACGAAGATCGCATAGTTACCTGTGTGTGTCTGTGTGTGTGTGAGTGTGTGTGTGTTTGAAGCATGTGTATCTGGAGGAGTGTGTGTGCATGTATCTGTAACTGTAATCACAGCAAAGATCAAAGGCAATCAGAGCAGAGCAATCAACAGAATTAACTGCCACTGTAGTATGTTCCGGCACAGTGACAGCAGAGGTGGACAGACTGGAATTTCTGGCCTCGAACAGAAAGCATTTTTTGCAAAACCATAATACCTATCATTGATCCGACTTCACTTTGAGCGTCCTGAGTTCTTCCTGAACGTCTACATATGATTTTTTTTAAAGAAAATTTAAAAAATAGCTTTGTTAGAGCGATCTAAAAAAAAATGTTACATCTCCCTTTTTCAGAAATCATCAAATTGGTAAAAAATAAATAAATAAATACACAAAATGACCAAAAAAAGACACAAAAAGACACAAAATGACCAAAAAAAGACACAAAATGACCAAAAAAGACACAAAATTGATAAAATTGTTCCTCTAAACACACCAGAGCCAAATCAAACAGAGTCCCACTAGAATAAAAACCAGAGTTGATGACAGGATCACACACAATCACAAGATCACATTTATGTTGGTTTTTCTTTGTTTCTTTTTGGTTCTAAATGTTGATCCAGTAAGTCAGAATACAAAATCAATTATTATTATCAGGTCATATAGGTGAAAAAATATACCAACATGGTATTTAAACATGTTTTAAGTGGAGAATACAGGCAGGATGGAAGGAGTCAGACATGGAGGAAATAACCTGATGAGACTCTATAGAGTAAACATGTTATATTCTATACGTGAGATACTTTGTGTCCAGTTTTTCATCTGTGGCTCAGATGAAAAACAAACATGAGCAGCTGTGTTGAAGACGTCAACAGTGAGTGAAGATCCTCCTGCAGCAGCAGCAGCAGATGGTTCTCCTCCCTGTTTATCATTCATATCGGTCCTCAGACATATTTTACATATGATTCTCAATTAATAACAAATATTATCGCATGTGTTCGACGTGTACGTTGGAGTTTGGAGTGTTTGTCCCCGCAGCAGACAGATGGTAGAGAGAGGAGAGCTTATCTCAGATTAGGACCCTTCAGACAGCACAAACACTCAGTCTCTCTGTGTGTGTGTGTGTGTGCATACCAACATATCCAACAGGGGACCACTTCTCGTAACACCTTCATCAACTGAGGACCTCATAGCCAACTGGGGACATTTTGATATTTCCATAAAATGTCAAGTATGTTGTTGTTTTTTATGTAAGGCTTTATATTTATTGGTGTTAGTTTCAAGGGTTTATATTTTAATTAATTAATTAATTAATTAATGTCTGGTACTATATGAATATTCATGATGATTAAAGTAACAAGTTATGAGCAAGTTTTGATAAAAGAGCTGTAGAAAGACTGGAGCAGGGGTCTCAGACTCGCGGCCCGCGGGCCAATTGTGGCCCCCGTGACAATATTTTGTGGCCCCCACCTTGATATGAAAGTTTAATGTGAGTTTTATATGAATGGCACTTTACCGTGTTGTGTGTGGAAGGTACCTTTAATTACTTTTTCGGTAATTGTGTGTCTTTTTTAAATAATGTTGTGTCTTTTTTGGTCTTTTTGGGTCATTTTGTTTCTCTTTATTGGTCATTTTGTGTCTTTTTTTTTATCATTTTGTGTCTTTTTTGGTAATTCTGTGTCCTTTTTTGTCATTTTGTTTCTTTTTTAAGTAATTTAGTTTTTTCCGTCATTTTGTGTCATTTTTTGTGTCATTTTGTGTCTTTTTTTGAATAATTCAGTCTTTTTTTTGTAATTTTGTGTATTTTTCTGTCATTTTGTGTCTTTTTTTAAGTAATTTAGTGTTTTATCAGTCATTTTGTGTCCTTTTGTGTCTTTTTTTGGTCATTTTGTGTCTTTTTTGTGTCATTTTATGTCTTTTTTGAATAATTTAGTCTTTTTTTAGTAATTTTGTGCATTTTTCTGTCATTTTGTGTCATTTTTTGTAATGTTGTGTCTGTTTTTGGTCATTTTGTGTCATTTTTTGTAAGTTTGTGTCTTTTTTTGGTCATTTTTTGTCTTTGTTTTAGTAATTGTATGTCTGTTTTTGGTCATTTTGATCCTGCCTCCAGCAGGTAACTGGACTGGAGAGATCAACAACTCATGTTTATTCTCCAGTTCGTCATCTTTTCTCCCCGTTGAGGCTGGACGTTGTGCAGGAATTGACCAGCTGATGTTGCTGGTCTGTCAGCAGCATATTTAATGCTCCTTTAATGTTTCCATCCTGTGTGCAGTAGCAGCTGACAGGCCTGTAACCACATCAAATAAAGACTGCCTGTTTATATTAAATAAAGTGATATTCCTGCCAGTTTATGGAGCAATCTGAGCTCCACAGCTGCTCCCCGAGCCTGAACTCAGACTTCCTGTCAGAGGGTCGGAGGGTGATAGCAGCGAGTGAGGGAGATTATTCTGATGGTGTCACCATGAGAAGATGTGGATGAACCAGCAGCTGATTGATGATGATGTGGTTTCCTGCTGACAGGACATTTCTCTCCATCAGGAGCTCGGTATGCTCCAATCTCTTTACTTGATTAATTTATCACTTACGGCACTAAAATTAGCAGTGAAATCAACAAATTTCAACCAAATTAACGCAATTAGTCAGTGTCCTCATGTGGTGAAGTCAATGTGCACATGTGGGTTTGTGAAGATGACTAATAGTGAGTTTTCATGGAAAGAAGTTTGAGTAAACTGTTGAAATATGCACTTTAAAAACTGATCTGCAGTCATTGATTTTCTGCCCGGTAACCAGGCGGCAACCTCCTGGTCTGAGCAGGGCGGCAAACCAGGAAGTGCCTTCAGCTGCATTCTACGACAAACATTTCTGTCCATTCATTTCAAGGCAACATTTTAGTAATTGTGTCTTTTTGGATCATTTTTTTAATGTTGTTTTATGTTTTATGATCATCCCATGTGCAGTCATCCATGTGAATTGTTTACGTCACGTGACTCCGGTTGATTGACGGTGTTGGCAAAAGGTGATGATGAGGAGTCTTCATCTTCATCATGGATCAAAGTAAAAGACCAAAGAAGCCATCAGGTGCCCAGTTCAGAAAAAGAAGAACAGAAGAAGAGGAGAAACGGGCCAAAGGTAAAGGTTTGCAGATTTCTATGAGTGACGTAAGTGACGGTAGGCTATCGGCTATTTATTAGCCTCTTGCTAATATGTCGCTATTAGCCACAGAAGAAGACTGTATTTCATCATCAGAAATGTTATTGAGTAGATAAACCCCTTGAGAGGAATCCTCTGGTTTTCGAGGGGTCCTAAAGTACATTACAAAACTAAACACTCAGCAATTTACAGACATACAACAACAAAGACAACAGGCATCAACACAAACATAACAAACAAAAAATGAACACAAGAATAATCACAACCTCTCAGTGGCCACAAGTTGGCCATAACATTAGCCTAGTAAAACTGAAAGAAGTAACATAATATTATTGTAAATTGAAATTGCATTTTTAAAAATAAAAAAAATAAATAAATAAAAAATATGACATAATATTATCTGAAACATGTGCAGTTTAACTCAAAATAAGAAGACAGGGCATATTTAAAACTATGTAAAGACGTCAATGATCGTATGTTTAAAGGAAGATTATTCCTCCGATGGCGCTTTGAACATAAATGCTTTTTTACCAATTGTTTTGTTCACTGTAGGAATGAAAAAGAAATACTGAGATGAGTGTCGTAATTGATATGTTGAGGAATATGGAATCAAAAATTGTTGTAAATAGACAGGATAATTGCAATGTATACCTTTAAAAATAAACTGTAGCCAGTGAATATGTCTTCTTATATTGAGTGTGTTATACATGATACAATGATGAGTGTAAAATAAACAACCAAGAACAAATCTACATAGACAGTTATATGCTGTGTTGAGGGGTAGAAGATTTGTTTTAGATGCATTTAGATATACTACATCAGCGTAATCAAAAAACGGTAAAATAAGTTGTAGGGCAAGTTTCCTTCGAACATTAAGTGTAAAACAGTTCTTGGATCGAAATAAAACACCAATACCAAAGTTGATTTTACGGAGAATGTAGTATTTGGTTTTTAGTTTTGGTGAACTATAATTAGAATTAAGGCATCATGTCATGCAACTAATTCCACCCATAGGAAACCTAGTCTAGTTCATGTTTGCAACACAACAAGTGCAAATTCACACCGACGTCCTGACTGTGGAATGTTTTATTGCTATAAGCTAATTGCTATCTGAAATAACTGCTAATACACATTGACATGGCATTTTGTAAGCTACATGTGATATAGCTTTTTAAATAAATTGTAGTGTGTTATGCTTAGTTAATAGGATGTTAAGAAATGTTAATACAATGTGCATTATGGTCATTTTAATTGGGTAACTGATGCATGTGTGATCTAAGTGTGATCTAACTTACATAATGTTGTATCTTCATTGTAAATTCAGGGGCACTTCTGAAATAGGATGGCAAGGGATGGTTCGCCCAGGGCTGCCACTGGCTACAGATTATATACAGTTATATATATATAGTTATAGTTATAGTAAAAGTTCTGTAGTATATCAACATTTTCTCCACAGCAGCCAAACTCAGAGTTTTGGTAATTAAAAAGAAAGAAAGCTGGAGAGAGAAGGCGGAAAAATACACTGTTATATTTATGTATATATATATATATATATATATATATATATATATATATAAACTAAAGTCACACATAAGCCATAACTATATATTGAACTCTCAGATGTACGTCACTTTGGATACAAGTTGCAGCAAATGGGATTATTAAAACCCAGTGTGACTGTTTCAGTCAGACAGTTTGGCTGATTTAGTGAAGAACACCACAGAGAATTCTAATATCAGTTTCAGGCCCAAACGGGTCAAAGATGTGAGAGCTGCTGTTGTTTTGGTGCTGGGAGTAGTTTCCTCCTGCAGCCCTTCATGCTGAGACAGAGTGTGAGGTTAAAGCCTGTGAGCTGGAGCAGTTAGCCTGTTAGCCTGTGTGAGCTGGTTGAGCCATGCAGAGAGCAGGACACTTCACTGATTAGCTCCCAGACAGAGGAACTAACAGGTGAGAGGACCTGCTGCAGCTCATCTGCTCATCACTGACTCATGTGGTGCTCAGGGAAGATATTCAGGAGTTTACCACCTCACACTTCCTCCCTCTGCTGCTCATTCACCATCTACCTCATCATTTCCTGCTTCTACTCTCAGTGTCTTCAGCTGTGAAGATCATAACACCAACATAATTACCAAAAAAATGACTTAAATGACCAAAAAATGACACAAAATGAGCAAAAAATGACATAAATTACCAAAAAAACATGGAAATTCACCAAAAAACTAACATAATTACCAAAAAAATGTCACAAAATTACCAAAGAACACGTAAATTCACCAAAAAATGACATAAATGACCAAAAATGACACAAAATTAGCAAAAAATGACATAAATTACCAAAAAAACATGGAAATTCACCAAAAAACGAACATAATTACCAAAAAAATGATGCAAAATTACCAAAGAACATGTAAATTCTCCCAAAAAATGACATAAATGACCAAAAAATGACACAAAATGAGCAAAAAATGACATTAATTACCACAAAAACATGGAAATTCACCAAAAAACTAACATAATTACCAAAAAAATGACACAAAATTACCAAAGAACATGTAAATTCACCCAAAAGACACAAAATAACTGGTTAGCTACTTTTCCCATAACTTCCATGTCTCACATCGTCCTCCTTACTCCTTCTCTTCCAGCATTTACATCATTTATTTCCTGTTTAAACTGTCTTTTAGAGCCCAACCAGGAAGGATTCTGTCCTAAACCTAACTCAGTGGTCACAAATCAACCAGAAGTAGGCTCAAAAAAAGACACAAAATTACCAAAAAAAGACATAAATTCACCAAAAAACTAACATAATTACCAAAAAAATGACATAAATGACCAAAAAAGACACAAAATTACCCCCCAAAAAGTAAATTCACCCAAAAAGACACAAAATTACCAAAAACGATGTAAATTTACCCAAAAAGATACAAAATTACCTAAAAAGGACATACATTTAACAGACTAGTAAACAACTTTTTCCATAACTTCCGTGTCTCACAACATCATTGTAATTACTTATTTTCCATCATTCTTCTTTTAGAGCCCAACCAGGAAGGATTCTGTCCTAAACCTAGCTCAGTGGTCACAAATCAATCAGAAGTAGGCTCAAAAAAGACACAAAATTACCAAAAAAAGACATAAATTCACCAAAAAACTAACATAATTACCAAAAAAATGACATAAATGAACAAAAAAGACACAAAATTACCAAAAAAGACACAAAATTACCCAAAAAAGACATACATTTACCAAAAAAAGACACACAATTACCAAAAAAAGACATAAATGACCAAAAAAGATACAAAATTACCCAAAAAAAGACATAAATTTACCCAAAAAGATACAAAATTACAGGGACATACAAATACAAATTAAAAAGGACATAAATTTAACAGACTAGTAAACAACTTTTTCCATAACTTCCGTGTCTCACGTCGTCATCGTAATTACTTATTTTCCATCATTCTTCTTTTAGAGCCTAACCAGGAAGGATTCTGTCCTAAACCTAGCTCAGTGGTTTTGTACCTAAATCCATAGAAACTACAGCTTTTTTTACAGCAGTGAACTGTACGTAAAATGCTCATAGGAGTCTATGGGTGGTGCTGACAGATGGTCTGTTCTGTCTTTAAGGTTAGAGATGGTGTTGCCAGTTTCATGAACCCAAATGAAAGACTTTGATCAAACATTTGCCCTCCCTGCTGTAGGAGGAACAAGTGGAGGAATAAAAGAGAAATCGAGCCTCGCTGCTTCACATCTCCTCCTCGCCTCCAGCCTTCATCATTACCTCGTCTTCATCGTGAGTCGGAGCTCCTGTTCACTGGTGTGTGAGGCATTTCTGCTCCTTCACTAACGTCAGAGTGACGTCAGGAGGAATCACAACCACAGATACTCCATTGATCCCCAGGGGGAGGTTGCTTTCTGTAGCAGAGGCTGAGCACACAGACGAGTAAATCACCAGAATAGATTCTCACGAGTAAAGAACCTTTCATTGAGCTTCACGAGCTGCTCACCTGGAGGGTTTAGTCAACAGGTGCAGCTTGTCAAGAGGTAACCCTCTGAAATCTACCGCCAGTTTGTCCATTAAAACCCTCACCTATATGTCCTGATAATTCATTTTTAGCTTTGATTTACTTGATCAAAATTTTGAACCCAAAAGAAACAAAGGAAAACATAAAATCTGATCTCGAAAATGATGCAACATGTAAAAATGAACAGAACCACGGGTTAAATATTTATAATAAAAAACAGTTGTGCAAAAAGAGTTGCGCTGTGTGTGGACGGTCCCTTTAATTACTTTTTTTGGTAATTTTGTGTCTTTTTTAAATCATCTTGTGTCTTTTTAAAATCATTTTGTGTCCTTTTTTTTTTATAATTTTGTGTCTTTTTTAAATAATTTTGTGTCTTTTTAAAATCATTTTGTGTCTTTTTTTTATAATTTTATGTCTTTTTTAAATCATTTTGTGTCTTTTTTAATAATTTTGTGTCTTTTAATAATTTTGTGTCTTTTTTAAATAATTTTGTGTCTTTTTTATAATTTTGTGTCTTTTTTATAATTTTGTGTCTTTTTTAATAATTTTGTGTCTTTTAAATAATTTTGTGTCTTTTTTTTTATAATTTTGTGTCTTTTTTATAATTTTGTGTCTTTTGTAAATCATTTTGTGTCTTTTTTTAATAATTTTGTGTCTTTTTTAAATCATTTTGTGTCTTTTTTGGTAATTATGTGTCTTTCTTTGGTCATTTTGTGTCTTTTCTTCAAAAGACACAACTTTTCTTCAATTTTGTGTAAAATTTTGTGTAAAATCTTCAACTCGATACCGATATTCAGGAAAATATTCGATACTCGATAACATTTTCGATACCACAAGGATAAAAACAAAGACCCCAAAATTTAACAGAAATATTTTTATTAACAACAAAAATGCAACATGTAAAAATGACCAGAACCACAGGTTAAATATTTATAATAAAAACAGTTGTGCAAAAAGAAACTGCAACTATGATAACAAGCTTCAGGTCTGAGGTAGTGCAAAAAATAAATAAATACAATAAACAATAACAATTAGAACAATATTTTAGGGTTGTATGCTGTGCAAAATAATAGGCAAGCTTGATAAAAAAATAACAATAACTTAACATTTTTATTTTCATGGTGGTGGTGGATCGATACTTTTGAAAATGAGTATCGTATCTGGATAAAATGTTTAAGTATCAATACTTTTTTGAGTATCGATACTTTTGACAACCCTACTTCACACACAGAAATGTACATGTTACAAACACGAATAGCTGCATAAATCGGGTCTGACTGGAAAGCTGAGACTCTTTTGGAAAAAATGCAATATTTTACATCTCAAATTCTCTCTTTTTTTAACAAATGTCTTTTATTAAGAATATGAAACTTCCATGGGTAATTACGAGTCTCCTCTTTACAGACATGCCCGCTTTATGCTGATAAATATGCAGTTCAGGGCAAAAATCTGCAGTTTTCTCCTGCAGTAAAAATTTTTGTGTCCTATTTTATGTGAATCTTTGTGCATAAATTGGGTCCCTAAACAGTCTGTGAGCTGCATAAATCGGGTCTGACTGGAAAGCCGAGACTCTTGTGGAAAAAATGCACTATTTTAGTGTCAGATTCTCCTTTATTTTTGCCCGTTTGATTTTACTTTTTCGAAATGTTTGATAAGAATATGAAACTTTCATGGGTACCTACGAGTCTCCTCTTTACAGACATGCCCGCTTTATGTTGATAAATATGCAGTTTGGTGCAAAAATCTGCAGTAAATGTGCGACTCTTTGTGCACCCTGGGGTCCCTAAACAGTCTGCGAGCTGCATAAATCGGGTCTGACTGGAAAGCTGAGACTCTTTTGGAAAAAATTCAATATTTTACATCTCAACTTCTCTCTTTTTTTGACAAATGTCTTTTATTAAGAATATGAAACTTCCATGGGTAATTACGAGTCTCCTCTTTACAGACATGCCCGCTTTATGCTGATAAATATGCAGTTCAGGGCAAAAATCTTTTGTGTCCTATTTTATGTGAATCTTTGTGCATAAATTGGGTCCCTAAACAGTCTGTGAGCTGCATAAATTGGGTCTGACTGGAAAGCCGAGAAAAAATGCAATATTTTAGTGTCAGATTCTCCTTTATTTTTGCCCGTTTGATTTTTCTTTTTCGAAATGTTTGATAAGAATATGAAACTTTCATGGGTACCTACGAGTCTCCTCTTTACAGACATGCCCGCTTTATGTTGATAAATATGCAGTTTCGGGCAAAAATATGCAGTAAATGTGTGAATCTTTGTGCACCCTGGGGTCCCTAAACAGTCTGTGAGCTGCATAAATTGGGTCTGACTCTTTTGGAAAAAATGCAATATTTGACTTTCCAGACATGCCCGCTTTATGCTGATAAATATGCAGTTCAGGGCAAAAATCTGCCGTTTTTCTCCTGCAGTAAAATGTGTTATTTTGTCCTATTTAATGTGAATATTTGTGTATCCCGAGGTCTTGTTATTATGATTAAAATAATAACTGTCTGACTCTGAGTGCTCCCCGTTTACCCACCTGCACTCCCACGGTCGGGTTTGTTTCCGATCAAACGACGCTCTCGTTTTCTCTGTAAAAGCATCATCAACCTCACATGAAGCAGAATATAATGTGACCAGGTGACACGGCGGATCATTAGCAGCTCGTTGTTCCTCCTCATTTTTCATGTCGGGCGTGCTCTCTGAACTTTAAAGGCCAGTTTTCATCCTGATCCTCTTTGTTTCATTTCAGCCTGATGTTGTGAAGTGGATATTTAATGGACAGAGGGATTGATTTTTATTTTTTTTTTTAAATCTAATTATTTTCATTGTACTATACCCAAACATCAAACAAATGAGCCTTGCACTTCATTCACAGCTCCATCTGGAGAGGCATTTTACTGTAACAGTTGATAATTACATGTCATTTTCTTCCTTCATTCAATAATAATCCTCCTTTTTGCACAGCATCCCCAGCGTCTTCTTTTATGTCCCTTTTTTTTTTTCAATCAATTGAACGCATCATTTGCCCTTCATATCAGTCAGAAACATGAGCTGTTTTCAGTCTAATCAATTTCCAGACAAACGTTCTCGGCCGCAGAGACGAGGCGTCCAATTAGAGCTCAGTGTTGCAGCGCCGCAAATGCAATTAATTCTCCCGGTATGAAGATGCATATCGTATGATCCTGGAGTAAATATTGCACCAAGTATCACTTTCAATTTGTATCAGCGCCAGTCAAATCCACTTCTAAAAAGTCATTTTACTTTGATAATCAGCTCTCGTGTGTATATATATGTGTGTGTGTGTGTGTGTGTGTGTGTTTAGCCTTCTGTGATGCATGTAATTTACTTAATGAGTCAACATTTAATCAGGGAGGAGTTTCTTCTCTAAATTGGTTTGAAAAGCAGGAACAGACATCAGGTTCATTATGGTTTCATTACAGGAGGTGGATTAGTTGGCTCTGATGCTAATGAGGGAGCGTATGAATTACAGCACTTAATGCTGCTCCCGTGATAACAACTATTCTCTACCATTGCAGCAAATATTTCCACTCTGTCTTTTATTTCATGCTACACAAAACCTCCTGATGGTGATAAAAAGATTCATTAAAAAGGTTCGCCCATGCTGCAGCATCAGAAAGGAGCGTGGCTGGTTCTGCGTCCGAGCAGAGACCAGAGATCTGCAGGAAGTTTTTCAGCTTCACCTGCTGTGACTCTGGATGCCTCTTAAATCTGTGTCGCTCAGCGGGTGATGCTTATTATTCTGCAGGTGTGAAAAGGTCAATCAACTCCAGGACAACAGGTGGCTGCACTGTGTGAGAGCTGGACTCTCAGAGAAACTTCCCTGGATTATTAAAAGTTCAACTAGAATTTCTACCTGATCTAGAGGTTATCACATTATCGAATGAGCCTTTATTATCCAAACTGCTCAAAAACGACACTACAGGCTAATTTATACAGCAAAATATGACTCATATTTACGTTTTAGACTGTCCTCCGTCCTCCTTTCACCAAGAAAACGGGTTCATGTCCTGCAGGAAAACAAAAGTAAACGACCTACGTAACTTACCTATTTTTTTTACGTAACTTCTGTTTCCCATGTCAACCTTATAACTACTTCACTTCCAGCATTTCCATCAATTATTTCTTGTTTAAACTGTCTTTTAGAGCCTAATTACCAATCAGATGACATACATTACACACAAAATGACCAAAAATTGACATAAATGACCAAAGACGTGACATAAATGACCAAAACAGACACAAAATGACCCAAAAAACCCCACAAAATGACCAAAAAGACACAATATGACCAAAAACCCCAACAAAATGACCAAAAAGACACAAAATGACCAAAAAATTATATAAATGACCAAAAAAGACACAAAATGACCCAAAAAAACTGACAAAATGACCAAAAAGACACAAAATGACCCACAAAATCACCCAAAAATGTCAGAAATGACCAAAAAAGACACAAAATTACCAAAAAACCCCACCAAATTGCCAAAAAAGACACAAAATTACCCACAAAATTACCCAAAAAATACATAAATGACCAAAACAGACACAAAAAGACCAAAAAAAACCCCACAAAATGACCAAAAACACACAAAATGACCAAGAAATTACATAAATGACCAAAAAAGACACAAAATGACCAAAAAAAACTGACAAAATGACCAAAAAGACACAAAATGACCCACAAAATCACACAAAAAATGTCAGAAATGACCAAAAAAGACACTAAATTACCAATAAAAACACCAATTTACCAAATAAATGGCATAAATGACCAAAAAAGACACAAAATTACCAAAAAACCCCACCAAATTGCCAAAAAAGACACAAAATTACCCACAAAATTACCCCAAAAATACATAAATGACCAAAAAAGACACAAAGTTTCCAACAAAGACACAAATTTACCAGAAAAAGACACAAATTAACTAGTAAATGACATTTTACGTAACTTCCACGCTCAAAAACGACAATACAGGCTGTTTGTATAGCAAAATACGACTCATGTTTACATTTTAGATTGTCCTCCGTCCTCCTTTCACCAAGAAAACGGGTTCATGTCCTGCAGGAAAACAAAAGTAAACGACCTACGTAACTTACTTTTTTTTTTTTACGTAACTTCTGTTTCCCATGTCAACCTTATAACTACTTCACTTCCAGCATTTCCATCAATTATTTCTTGTTTAAACTGTCTTTTAGAGCCTAATTACCAAAAAGATGACATACATTACACACGAAATGACCAAAAATTGACAAAATTGACCAAAGACATGACATAAATGACCAAAACAGACACAAAATGACCCAAAAAACCCCACAAAATGACCAAAAAGACACAAAATGACCAAAAAATTACATAAATGACCAAAAAAGACACTAAATTACCAATAAAGACACCAATTTACCAAATAAATGGCATAAATGACCAAAAAAGACACAAAATTACCAAAAAACCCCACCAAATTGCCAAAAGACACAAAATTACCCAAAAAATACATAAATGACCAAAACAGACACAAAAAGACCAAAAAACCCCCACAAAATTACCAAAAACACACAAAATGACCAAAAAATTACATAAATGACCAAAAAAGACACAAAATGACCAAAAAGACACAAAATGACCCACAAAATCACCCAAAAAATGTCAGAAATGACCAAAAAAGACACTAAATTACCAATAAAAACACCAATTTACCAAATAAATAGCATAAATGACCAAAAAAGACACAAAATTACCAAAAAACCCCACCAAATTGAGAAAAAAGACACGAAATTACCCACAAAATTACCCAAAAAATACATAAATGACCAAAAAAGACACAAAGTTTCCAACAAAGACACAAATTTACCAGAAAAAGACACAAATTAACTAGTAAATGACATTTTACGTAACTTCCATGTTTTTACGTAACTTCTGTGGCTCACATCGTCCTCCTAACTCCTTCTGTTCCAGCATTTCCATCATTTATTTCCTCTTTAAACTGTCTTTTAGAGCCTAATTACCAAAAAGATGACATACATTACACACAAAATGACCAAAAATTGACATAAATGACCAAAGACGTGACATAAATGACCAAAACAGACACAAAAAGACCAAAAAACCCCCACAAAATTACCAAAAAGACACAAAATTACCAAAAAATTACATAAATGACCAAAAAAGACACAAAATGACCAAAAAAAACTGACAAAACGACCAAAAAGACACAAAATCACCCAAAAAATGTCAGAAATGACCAAAAAAGACACTAAATTACCAATAAAAACACCAATTTACCAAATAAATGGCATAAATGACCAAAAAAGACACAAAATTACCAAAAAACCCCACCAAATTGCCAAAAAAGACACAAAATTACCCACAAAATTACCCAAAAAATACATAAAGATTCCAACAAAGACACAAATTTACCAGAAAAAGACACAAATTAACTAGTAAATGACATTTTACGTAACTTCCATGTTTTTACGTAACTTCTGTGGCTCACATCGTCCTCCTAACTCCTTCTGTTCCAGCATTATCATCATTTATTTCCTCTTTAAACTGTCTTTTAGAGCCTAATTACCAAAAAGATGACATACATTACACACAAAATGACCAAAAATTGACATAATTGACCAAAGACATGACATAAATGACCAAAACAGACACAAAATGACCCAAAAAACCCCACAAAATGACCAAAAAGACACGAAATTACCAAAAAATTACATAAATGACCAAAAAAAGACACAAAATGACCAAAAAAAACTGACAAAACGAACAAAAAGACACAAAATCACCCAAAAATTTCAGAAATGACCAAAAAAGACACTAAATTACCAATAAAGACACCAATTTACCAAATAAATGGCATAAATGACCAAAAAAGACGCTAAATTACCAAAAAACCCCACCAAATTGCCAAAAAAGACACAAAATTACCCACAAAATTACCCCAAAAATGACACAAATGACCAAAAAAGACACAAAGTTTCCAACAAAGACACAAATTAACTAGTAAATGACATTTTACATAACTTCTGTGGCTCACATCGTCCTCCTAACTCCTTCTGTTCCAGCATTTCCATCATTTATTTCCTCTTTAAACTGTCTTTTAGAGCTTTTTAGAGGTTTCTGTCCTAAATCCAGCTCAGTGGTTTTGTATCTAAATCCACAGAAACTGCAGCTTTTTGCTCAAAATGACCAAAAACGACACAAAATTGCCAAAAATACATCAAATGGTTCAAAAAGGAAACAAAATGACCAAAAAAGACACAAAATGACTAAAAAAAGACACAAAATGACCAAAAAAGACACAAAATGACCAAAAAAGACACGAACTGACCAAAAAAAGACACAAAATGACCAAAAATCACATGACCACTCTATCTGTCATGTCTGTGCATGCAAACTCCAATAGAATTTATTCAAAATAAACAACTTCAGTGTGCGAGTGAGTCCTGGGCTCTCCTGCTGAGCTGTACTACTAAAATAACACAAAAATCCCCCCAAAAAGACACAAAATGACCAAGAAAGACACAAAATTACCAAAAAAGACACAAATTGACCACAAAATTACCAAAAAAGACACAAATTGACCACAAAATGACCAAAAAAGACACAAAATGACCAAAAAAAGACACAAAATGACAAAAAAAAAGACACAAAATGACTCGCCCATTCAAACGCGTGATAACGATCAAATCAGCTGCCGATTCAGTATCTGAACAAATGTTTCAGCTTCTGTTCCTGAGTTATCATATTGAATAATGCCCACGTGTCTTTATTATTCTGAAGTTCGCCTTTAGATATAAAATGTCAGAATTCTTCTCATGTCCAAATATGCACTGTTAAGGTCTCAGTACGTTCACCTTTCACCTCCATAATCTAGTCAGTTCATCCTTGAGTCCAAGTGGACATTTGTACCATATTAGAAGGAATTCCCTCCAGTTGTTCCTGAGATATCGTGTTCACAGCAACATGACGGACAGCCAGAGAAACTAACGCCTCCACCCTGTCTGTCACCAGCGTGGAGCCATAAAAACAGAGTGTGGTCCTACTTCACACATTTCTTTCTGCAGGCGAGAAAGGCCTGTCGTTAATTAACACGACCTGCAGTACATGCAATCACTTGACCACTCTATCTGACACGTCTGTGCATGCAAACTCCAATAGAATTTATTCAAAACAAACAACTTCAGTGTGTGACGTCTTCGTGAAAAGTTGAATGAGGAACTTTTCCAGTAGAAGCATTAAAAAAATGAATAAAGAAAGACACAAAATGACCAAAAAAGGAAACAAAATGACCAAAAAAAGACACAAAATGACCAAAAAAATACACAAAATGACCAGAAAAGACACAAATAGACCACAAAATGACAAAAAAAGACACAAAATGACCAAAAATTACTTGATCACTCTATCTGACACGTCTGTGCATGCAAACTCCAATAGAATTTATTCAAAATAAACAACTTCAGTGTGTGACATCTTCGTGAAAAGTTGAATGAGGAACTTTTCCAGTAGAAGCATTAAAAAAATGAATAAAGAAAGACACAAAATGACCCAAAAAGACACAAATTGACCAAAAATACACCAAATGGCCCAAAAAAGAAACAAAATGACCAAAAAAGACACAAAATTACCAAAAAGACAAAATGACCAAAAAAAGACCCAAATGACCAAAAAACAGACAAAATGACCAAAAACGACACAAAATTGCCAAAAATACACCAAATTGCCCAAAAAGGAAACAAAATGACCAAAAAAGACACAAAATGACTAAAAAAAGACACAAAATGACTAAAGAAAGACATAAAATGACAAAAAAAACACAAAATGATCAAAAAAAGGAAACGAAATGACCAAAAAAGACACAAACTGACCAAAAAAAGACACAAAATGACCAAAAATCACTTGACCACTCTATCTGTCATGTCTGTGCATGCAAACTCCAATAGAATTTATTCAAAATAAACAACTTCAGTGTGTGACGTATTCATGAAAAGTTGCATGAGGAACTTTTCCAGTAGAAGCATTAAAAGTTACACTGCAGGAGAAAATCTTCTCCATTTTTTTACTGTGTATCAGCAATATTACTTTCAACAGATTTGCTCCAAATGAATTCCCTCCACAAATATTTCAAGTTTACCAACTCCCCGGGAATAAACAAAAAAACCTGAATGTTTTCTCTGCAAGAGTTACACCACTCCTGCAATCCCTGCAGCGACTCCAGTGGGCTGCAGATCTCAATCGAATTAACGCTGAGTCTGACACTCAGAACTCGTCTTCAATTACCAGCTTAGATGTTTCTGCAGTCGCATCGATCAGAAAGGAACTCAAACAATGGGAACGAGTGAGTCCTGGGCTCTCCTGCTGAGCTGTACTACCAAAAAAGACACAAAATGACAAAAAAAAAAACACAAAATGACCTAAAAAAATACACAAAATGACCAAAAAGACACAAAATGACCAAAAATACACAAAATGACCAAAAAAGACACAAATTGACCACAAAATTACCAAAAAATAATAATAATAATAATAATGCATCAGTTTTATATAGCGCTTTTCAAAATACACAAAGATGCAAAAAAGACACAAATTGACCACGAAATGACCCAAAAAAGACAAAATGACCAAAAAAGACACAAAATTACCAAAAAGACACAAATTGACCAAAAAATGACAAAAAAAGACACAAAATGACCAAAAAAGACACAAAATTACCAAAAAAGACACAAAATTACCAAAAAAGACACAAAATGACCAAAAAAAGACACAAAATTACCTAAAAAGACATAAAATGACCAAAAAAGACACAAATTGACCACAAAATGACCAAAAAAGACACAAATTGACCACGAAATGACCCCAAAAAAGACACAAAATGACCAAAAAAGACACAAAATGACCAAAAAAAGACACAAAATGACCAAAAAAGACACAAAATGACCAAAAAATAAACAAAATGACCAAAAAAATAAACAAAATGACCAAAAAAAGACACAAAATGACCACATAAAGACACAAAATTACCAAAAAAAGACACAAAATTACCAAAAACAAAGACACAAAATGAGCTGTACTACTAAGATAAACCATCTTTATTGTGATAAAATCCAATAACTACTTGACTTATTTAGGATATGATGCCATTTAAAGTCACAAGTGTTACATTTGAATAATTATAAGAAGGCAGTAGCCAATGTGTTTTGCTCATAGACTGTATATAAATAATGGTTTGTGGCCCGTTTGAGGTATCAAGTTCAGCGTTACACAATGCTTCCAACCGGCAGTCACCAAACCAACGGGTGACACCATGGTGACTGTGTCCATTATTTATACAGTCCATGGTGTAAGTCCAACTTTTGTAGAGGATTAAATGTGAATTATTACATAAATTGGGGCTCATTCTGACTGGGATCCTGCGAGAGCTGTCCAGTGCTGCAGAACTTCACCTGTGACCTGAATAAAAAAACCTGCATTAAGTCTTTTTTCTCTGGTGTGTGTTTACTCTTGGGATTCTAATCGGAAAAAAAAAACCTGAGACCTTTACAGGAGCCTAAAGTCCAAGAAGTCATTGGTGTTTGTTTGGGGGTTTGGCCAAGTTGGAATTCATCAGACTCTTCACTTCTTCTGTTAACCCTTTATCAGGCAAAGAACTATATTTGGTAGTTAGAGTCAGGTAATATTTGGAGAAAAAAGTTGCAAATTTACTAGATTAAAGTGGCAAACTTACAAGAAAAAAAAGGCGCAGATTTAAGACATTTAAAGTGGCAAATCTGCGCGAGAAAAGTCGCAGATTTACGAGAAAAAAGTGGGAAAAAAGCATTTTTTTTCCTCCCAGATTCACCACTTTAAATCTCATAAATCTACGCATTTTTTTCTTGTAGATTTGCCAAGTTAATCTCGTAAACTTTTTACTCAAAATATTATTTTCATATGTTTTTTTACACATTCTGGCAGTATGTAATATCCTCCAATATTCTCTAGGGTTGAAATTTGGAATTTGCAAGTATTTCAATGAGTGCCCTATTAAGGGTTAAAGTGGTGAATCTGGGAGAAAAAAGTTGCTTTTTTCCCACTTTTTTTCTCGTAAATCTGCGACTTTTTTCGCGCAGATTTGCCACTTTAAATCTCTTAAATCTGCGACTTTTTTTCTTGTAGATTTGCCACTTTAACCTAGTAAATCTGCAACTTTTTTTCTTGAAATATAACCTGAAGGTACCAAATATAGTTCTTTGCCTGATAAAGAGTTAAAGAAAAACCAATCCGACCTCCAGAACGTTGGCTGGTCACCAGAGCTCATTCAGCTGCTGCCACTAGAGTGTGATGCAAATGTCCATTCATTATAAACATCATTATGTGTGGAGAGATAAATATCACACAGTGATAGCATGTGGGACTTCTAAGAACAAAGCTATTAGCTGACAGTTGTGTTATCGCTGCCTCTGACCGCCCACAGCTGACAGATAATTAGCTGCAGCAGATAAGGGAACAGCTGTCCTCCCTTCTCCTCCTCCTCCACTTGTTCTGCTTTATATTTCAATAGACGCTGTCATCCAGAGAGGAAACATCACCTCAGATTGATATCTAAACAACCTTCAAAACTGTTGAGCTGTTATAAGAGCATGCAATGATATCTTGGCAGGACATATCTGACTGAAAATGGGCTCTATGTGTCCACAAGAGACAAAAAGACAGAAAATGACAAAAAAGAAACAAAATGACAGAAAAAACTAAATTACTTTAAAAAAAAAAAAAAAATGACCAAATAAAGACACAGGATTACTAAAAAAGACACAAAATTATTTAAAAAAGACAGAAAATGACAAAAAAAAGAGACAAAAAGACAGAAAATGACAAAAAAAGAAACAAAATGACAGAAAAAACTAAATTACTTTAAAAAAAAAATGACCAAATAAAGACACAGGAGTACTG
The DNA here is from genome assembly GCF_030273125.1 of Centropristis striata. Classification (NCBI taxonomy): domain Eukaryota; kingdom Metazoa; phylum Chordata; class Actinopteri; order Perciformes; family Serranidae; genus Centropristis; species Centropristis striata. The sequence goes on from NC_081534.1 coordinate 34,229,151, forward strand.
AAAAAGACACAAAATTATTTGAAAAAGGACACAAAATGACACAAAAAAGACACAAAATGACAAAAAAAAATACACAAAATTACTAAAAAAGTCACAAAAGTATTTAAAAAGAGACACAAAATTACCAAAAAAGACACAAATTATGAAAAAAGGACACAAAATGACACAAAAAAGACACAAAATTGCCAAAAAAAGGCACAAAATTACCAAAAAAGACACAAAATTATTTAAACATTATTTAAAAGACACAAAATGACCAAAACAAGACAAAAAATTACCAAAAAAAGGAATTAAAGGGACCTTCCACTCAACTTGGTAAAGTGCCATTCATATAAAATTCACATTAAACTTTCATATCAAGGTGGGGGCCACAAAATATCGTCACGAGGGCCACAATTGGCCCGGGCTGCGAGTTTGAGACCCCTGATGTAAAGTGTTGCTTTTAACCTGTTCTAAGAGCATGCCATGATATCTATCTAAAAATGGGCTCTTTATGTCCATAAGAGTCTCCTTTTTACAGACATGCCCGCTTTATGATAATGTTCTGAAGTTTGAGGCAGAATCCATGCAGTAAAATGTGTTATTGTGTCCTCTTGTATGTGTATATTTGTACATCCTGGGGTCCCTAAACAGTCTGCGAGCTGCATAAATCGGGTCTGACTGGAAAGCTGAGACTCTTGTGAAAAAATGCAATATTTTACATCTCAAATTCTCTCTTATTTTTACTTGTTTGATTTTCTTTTTTGACATTTTTAATAACAATTGTTAGGGTGAGCCTGAGATACAAGATTTTTAGGGTTCGGGTTAGAGACTTTTTTTCTTTTTTTGGCTGTAGAGGGATCCGTTTTCATGCTACAGAGAAGATGTTGGGATCATATGAAACTCCATGAGTCTCCTCTCTACTGACATGACCATTTTATGATAATATTATGAAGAGTGAGGCAGAAAACATGCATGTATGTGAGTATTTGTGCATTCTGGGGTCCCTAAACAGTCTGTGAGCTGCATAAATCGGGTCTGACTGGAAAGTCAAGACTCGTGTGGAAAAATAAACTATTTTACATCTAAAATCTCTCATTTTTAACTTGTTTGATGTTCTTTTTTGACATATTTGATGAGAATATGAAACTTCCATGTGTACCCACAAGTCTCCTCTTTGCAGACATGCCCGCTTTATGTTGATAAATATGCAGGTTGGGGTAGAAACATGCAGTGTTTCTCCTGCAGTAAAATGTGTTATTGTGTCCTCTTGTATGTGAATCTTTGTGCATCCTGGGGTCCCTAAACAGTCTGAGCTGCATAAATCGGGTCTGACGCATTACCAGGTGTGATAAAAGCTGATATCATCTGCATAGAATATATTTTTAAATATAATTTTATGGACGATGGAACGGCACGTTATCAGGTGTGACAGATTTAGCAGGCTCAGTTTATAGGCTGTAGAAAAGATACCAAAGTTTGACTATTTTAACAAGGACAAAGTGGATCTCGGACCTCCAGACATGCCCACTTTATGCTGATAACAGTCAATGTTTCTCCTGCAGTAAATGTGTTTCAGGTGAGTCAGCTGAGGGGCGGAGCTTTAACACAACAGTTTATCAGGTCAAAGTCTCTTCATAAACTGGTTAATAACTGACCTGCAGAGTCTCTGTACAGACATGCTGTAACAGTCAGTGTTTCTCCTGCTGTAAAATGTGTTGTTGTGTCCTCTAGTGTGTGAGTCTTTGTGCATCCTGGGGTCCCTAAACAGTCTGTGAGCTGCATAAATGGGGTCTGAGTGTAAAGCTGAGACTCTTGTGGATTCAAAGAGCCCAAAGTTCTTCATGTGTGATGATGTTAGTGAGTGAAACTTGAGCTCAGTGTATAAAATGAGCTGCTGAGGCCTCCAACTAGACACCTGGAGCATCCAGACAAGAGACCTGGAGCATCCAGACTAGAGACCTGGAGCATCCAGACTAGAGACCTGGAGCATTCAGACTAGAGACCTGGAGCATCCAGACTAGAGACCTGGATCACTCAGACTAGAGACCTGGAGCATCCAGACTAGAGACCTGGAGCATCCAGACTAGAGACCTGGAGCATTCAGACTAGAGACCTGGAGCATCCAGACTAGAGACCTGGAGCATTCAGACTAGAGACCTGGAGCATCCAGACAAGAGACCTGGAGCATTCAGAATAGAGACCTGGAGCATCCAGACTAGAGACCTGGAGCATCCAGACAAGAGACCTGGAGCATTCAGACTAGAGACCTGGAGCATTCAGACTAGAGACCTGGAGCATTCAGACTAGAGACCAGGAGCATTCAGAGACTAGAGACCTGGAGCATCCAGACAAGAGACCTGGAGCATTCAGAATAGAGACCTGGAGCATCCAGACTAGAGACCTGGAGCATCCAGACAAGAGACCTGGAGCATTCAGACTAGAGACCTGGATCACTCAGACTAGAGACCTGAAGCATCCAGACTAGAGACCTGAAGCATTCAGAGACCAGAGACCTGGAGCATTCAGGCTAGAGACCTGGAGCATCCAGACTAGAGACCTGGAGCATTCAGAGGATGGATGCTGACACACTAGATTCACAATAAGCAGCAACACAACACAAGTGCTGCCATACAATCACACAAAATACACAAATCTACTAAATGTCAAAAGTTTCTGAAACCAGATCACAGCATGGATTTTTCTCTCTTGGAGTCTGAATGTGGGATTACTGGTTACTGTCAGCTGCCGTACATGAAGCCACGCCCACTGCCACAAACCTGCCCCACCCTTCACAATAAAAGCCCAATAATGCAACAGTGCAAATGCCATAACGTGAATTACTTTATTTACAATTATTAACCAGAACATGGAAGTTGTAAATTAAAACAAAGCGCTAGATTTTTTTTTTTTTTTTTTACAATATTATTAAATTGCTTAATGGCCTTGAATGTTAAATGTCAGTTAATTCTATATAAAAATACAAAAAATGCACATCATACTGCTGAATATAAGATTAAGGATTTTTTTTTCTTAGAAAACAACTTAATTTAATGTAAAAAAAAAAAAAAGAAATTACAAAAAAACTTTAAAAAGTTGCCAAACACTTACTGTTGAATTAAAGTAAAAACACTTTGTTCCTCAAAGACTTCAGGACGTCTTGAACAGAACGATGCTGATCGTCTATTTCTGTTGTCCTGCAGCCACAGAGACCTTCACTGGTAAAACCTGCAGTGGGAGATCCAACCAATACACATTGTAAAAATATGGAAACATCCTCTCAGTGAAAGTGTGTCTGAAGGTGTGTATGTGTGTGTTAGTGTCAGCATCAGAGAACGACAGCTTTCCTCTGTTCCAGTCCAGATTCACTCTGATCCTCTGGAGCTTCTTCTGCACTACGAGAGCAGTATATTCATCTGATGGTGACTCTGCTGAGTAATTATCTTCACAGAAATCTATTCTCCATAATCCAGACCGTATGTATCCTTTCCTCTGAACAGACTCTGCTAACACACCCAATTCCCACCATGTATTGTCTCCAACCTCGACCTCCCAGCTGTGAGTCCCTGAGTTAAAACCCTCAGAGCCCAGAACAGAGAAGGAATAATAATCAAACCTCTCTGGATTATCAGGAAGCTGCTGTTCCTCTCCTGCTCTCAGACTGGTCAGATCTTCAGACAGGATGAGGACTGGACCAGCAGTGTTTGGGTCCAGAACAACAGGACTGTAGGAGGCCAGGTCCTTCATCTTGTTCCAGATGTTGAAGGCCAGGTTGCCCAGGTGTTTGGCCTGGTCTATCAGAGCTCCTGAGGGCAGCTGTGGATCCTCCAGCAGGGGGCGCTGCTGGACTCTTTCCACTGCAGCCTTGTAGTTGTGCAGGAATGAGACGTGTTCAGCTCTCAGCTCGTCCTCTGTGGCTCTGACTGTGTCTGAAAGAGCTGCTATCTCTCTGCTCAGAGCCTCCATCTTCTCCTTCATCATCTGACTCTTCTGCTCCTCTTCCTCCCTCAGTGCAGCCATCCTGGCCTCCTCTTCCTCTTCTAGAAACTGGTGAAGCTTCTTAAACTGCTCCTTAATCTGCGTCTCTGTGCGTCGGACCTGGACCTGAATGTGTTCTGCTGTTCGATCAAACTTCACTTTAACTTCTTTAAAACCCTTTAACTTCTCCTTTAAAGGCTCCAGAGTTTCCTGAAGTTCCTTCTTGTGTTGTTGTGTAGCTTCATCGATGGATCTGAATGTGTGGTTTTTGTGTTCTTCTGAGTCTATGCAGACGAGACACACTGGCTGCTGATGGTCCAGACAGAAGAGTTTGAGTTTCTCAGAGTGCAGACTGCAGAGAGGCTCTGAAGCTCTCTGATCTCTCTCCTGCAAGAAACTCTCACACAGGTTCTTTAACACCAGGTTACAAGGTGGTTCACTCATCGAAGATTTCTTACAAAGTGGACACTCTCTGGTTGGTTTCTCCATCCACCAGCTCTGCAGACAGTCTTTACAGAAGCTGTGGCTGCATGACAGGACGACAGGATCTTTAAAGATGTTGTGGCAGACAGAACAGCAGAGATCGTCCTCTAATCTGGAAGCCATTTAGTCTCTGAGTGAAGCTGAAAACACAGCAGACAAACAGCTCAGCCACTCCCTGTTCTCTCAAAGTTACTTTACTTTCCTGTAACTGTCCTTCAGTTTGTGGATTCAGCAGCTGGGTGAAGTGGAGCTGTTCCAGTATTCCCAGTAATCTCCTGAAGTCGTCCTCTTTCAGTCAAAGTGGAGGTTTTAGTCTGAAGCTGAATCTTATCGTCCGTCTCTCAGTGTTTGTGTGTGTGTGTGTGAATAACAGCCTGTTTACTGTTTATACTCGGTGAGTCAGCTGAGGGGCGGAGCTTTAACGCAACAGTTTATCAGGTCAAAGTCTCATTCCAAACTGGTTAATAATTGACCTGCAGATATCTGCAGACATGGTGTAACATTCAGTGTTTCTCCTGCAGTAAAATGTGTTATTGTGTCCTCTAGGATAATCACAGCCTCGTGAAACTTTACAACCACAAACTAGAGACCTGGAGCATTCAGACTAGAGACCTGGAGCATTCAGACTAGAGACCTGGAGCATCCAGACTAGAGACCTGGAGCATCCAGAGACTGGAGACCTGGAGCATTCAGACTAGAGACCTGGAGCATTCAGACTAGAGACCTGGAGCATCCAGAGACTAGAGACCTGGAGCATTCAGACTAGAGACCTGGAGCATTCAGACTAGAGACCTGGAGCATTCAGATTAGAGACCTGGAGCATTCAGACTAGAGACCTGGAGCATTCAGAGGATGGAAGGCTGACACACTAGATTCACAATAAGGGTTTTCTCAGCAGGCAACACAACACAAGTGCTCGACATATAATCGCACAAAATACACAAATCTACTAAATGTCAAGAGTTTCTGAAACCAAATCACAGCATGGATTTTTCTCTTTTAGTAACTAGTAATCCCACATTCAGACACTGTCAGCTGCTACACGTGAAGCCACGCCCACTGCCACTACAGGTACAGCTCCAAACCTGCCCCACCCTTCACAATAAAAGCCCACTAACGCATGAACAGTGCAAATGCCATAAAGTGAATTACTTTATTTACAATTATTAACCAGAACATGGAAATTGAAATCTGTAAATTTAAACAAAGGGACAGATTTTTTTTTACAATATTATTAAATTGCTTTATGGTCTTGAATGTTAAATGTCAGTTAATTCTATATAAAAATACGAAAAATACACATCATACTGCTAAATGTAAGATTAAGGAAACTTTTTGTTTTCTTAGAGTACAACTTTAAATTTAATGTAAAAAAAAAAAAAAGAGAAATTATAAAAAAATGTAAAGTTTTGTTACAAAAATTGTCAAACACTTACTGTTAAATTAAAGTAAAATCACTTTAGTTATTTTACAGAATGATATATTTTATCATCATGAGGACAACGTAGTCAAATGTTCCTCAAAGACTTCAGGAAGTCTTGAACAGAACAATGCTGATCGTCTATTTCTGTTGTCCTGCAGCCACAGAGACCTTCACTGGTAAAACCTGCAGTGGGCGATAACTCCAATTGTAAAAAAATGGAAACATCCTCTCAGTGAAAGTGTGTGTGAAGGTGTGTATGTGTGTGTTAGTGTCAGCATCAGAGAACGACAGCTTTCCTCTGTTCCAGTCCAGATTCACTCTGATCCTCTGGAGCTTCTTCTGGACATCGAGAACAGTGAATCTATCTAATGGTGACCATGATAAGTACTGAACGTCATAGAAACCTATTCTCCATAATCCAGACTCTATGTATCCTTTCCTCTGGACAGACTCTGCTAACACACCCAGTTCCCAGCCTTTACTGTCTCCAACCTCGACCTCCCAGCTGTGAGTCCCTGAGTTAAAGCCCTCAGAGCCCAGAACAGAGCAGTAATGAAACCTCTCTGGATTATCAGGATGCTGCTGTTTCTCTCCTCGTCTCAGACTGGTCAGATCTTCAGACAGGATGAGTTCTGTACCAGCAGTGTTTGGGTCCAGAACAACAGGACTGTAGGAGACCATGTCCTTCATCTTGTTCCAGATGTTGAAGGCCAGGTTGCCCAGGTGTTTGGCCTGGTCTATCAGAGCTCCTGAGGGCAGCTGTGGATCCTCCAGCAGGAGGCGCTGCTGGACTCTTTCCACTGCAGCCTTGTAGTTGTGCAGGAATGAGACGTGTTCAGCTCTCAGCTCGTCCTCTGTGGCTCTGACTGTGTCTGAAAGAGCTGCTATCTCTCTGCTCAGAGCCTCCATCTTCTCCTTCATCATCTGACTCTTCTGCTCCTCTTCCTCCCTCAGTGCAGCCATCCTGGCCTCCTCTTCCTCTTCTAGAAACTGGTGAAGCTTCTTAAACTGCTCCTTAATCTGCGTCTCTGTGCGTCGGGCCTGAACCTGAATGTGTTCTGCTGTTTGATCAAACTTCACTTTAACTTCTTTAAAAACCTTTATCTTCTCCTTTAAAGGCTCCAGAGTTTCCTGAAGTTCCTTCTTGTGTTGTTGTGCAGCTTCATCGATGGGTCTGAATCTGTGGTTGGTGTGTTCTTCTGAGTGACTGCAGACGAGACACACTGGCTGCTGATGGTCCAGACAGAAGAGTTTGAGTTTCTCAGAGTGCAGACTGCAGAGAGCCTCTGAAGCTCTCTGATCTCTCTCCTGTAAGAAACTCTCACACAGGTTCTTTAACACCAGGTTACAAGGTGGATCCATTGAAGATCTTTTCTTACAAAGTGGACACTCTCTGGTTTGTTTCCCAGTCCACCAGCTCTGCAGACAGTCTTTACAGAAGCTGTGGCTGCATGACAGGATGACAGGATCTTTAAAGATGTCGTGGCAGACAGAACAGCAGAGATCGTCCTCTAATCTGGAAGCCATTTAGTCTCTGAGTGAAGCTGAAAACACAGCAGACAAACAGCTCAGCCACTCCCTGTTCTCTCAAAGTTACTTTACTTTCCTGTAAAACTGTCGTTCAGTTTGTGGATTCAGCAGCTGGGTGAAGTGGAGCTGTTCCAGTATTCCCAGTAATCTCCTGAAGTCGTCCTCTTTCAGTCAAAGTGGAGGTTTTAGTCTGAAGCTGAATCTTATCGTCCGTCTCTCAGAGTGTGTGTGTGTCTCTTTGTCTCAGTGAGGCAGAATAACAACCTGTTACCTGGTTTGACTCAGGTGAGTCAGCTGAGGGGCTGAGCTTGAACACAACAGTTTATCAGGTCGAAGTCTCATCATAAACTCGTTAATAATTGACCTGCAGAGTCTCTTTACAGACATGCTGTAACATGCAGTAAAATGTGTTATTGTGTCTTCTTGTGTGTGAGTCTTTGTGCATCCTGGGGTCCCTAAACAGTCTGTGAGCTGCATAAATGGGGTCTGAGTGTAAAGCTGAGACTCTTGTGGATTCAATGAGCCCAATGTTCTTCATGTGTGATGATGTTAGTGAGTGAAACTTGAGCTCAGTGTATAAAATGAGCTGCTGTGACCTCCAACTAGAGACCTGGAGCATTCAGACTAGAGACCTGGAGCATTCAGACTAGAGACCTGGAGCATCCAGACTAGAGACCTGGAGCATTCAGACTAGAGACCTGGAGCATCCAGACTAGAGACCTGGAGCCTTCAGACTAGAGACCTGGAGCATTCAGAGACTAGAGACCTGGAGCATCCAGACTAGAGACCTGGAGCCTTCAGACTAGAGACCTGGAGCATTCAGAGACTAGAGACCTGGAGCATTCAGACTAGAGACCTGGAGCATTCAGAGGATGGATGGCTGACACACTAGACTCACAATAAGCAGCAACACGTGAATTAAGATGGCGCCGCATGAGTGGCAGCTAGTTACAGCAGCTCCGTAGCTTTTCTCGACCTTTTTAGTGTTTTTATAGTGTTTATTGTACTTTTCTTGTGTTTCTTTGTGACCACATTGACCCGCCAGCAAGTGTGCAGCTATGGTTGTCCATTGTGCTATATTCGTAGTTTGCCTCTTGCTGTTTTGTGTACTTTTGGACGCGGCTTCAGGAGACCCATTCATTCACGGCTCCATTGTTTACAAACGGGATCAGCTGTTAGCCCTGAGCCACACACACCTTCGCTGTGCAGAGCGACCGGAGATCCCCGCGGAGATAAGGAGAAGGAGGAGAGGCTGCAGGGCTGGAGTGAAGCGCCGACAGCGAAAAAGACGGTATAAACCATGCCTACCGTCTGTCATCATGGGAAATGTAAGATCTCTTCCCAATAAGATGGAAGAGCTAACGGCGCTAACCCGGCTGCAGAGCGACTACCGTGAGTGCAGCCTCATGTGTTTCACGGAGACGTGGCTGAATGAACTTTCACCTGACTCTCACGTCACCCTGGACGGCTTTCAGCTCGTGCGGGCGGACAGGAAAGCCTCAGAGTGTGGTAAGAAAAAAGGAGGGGGGCTTGCTATGTTTGTAAACGAGAGATGGTGTCACCCGGGACATATCAGCGTAAAAGAGCAATGCTGCACCAAAGACATTGAGCTGCTAGCTGTTAGCATTCGGCCTTACTTCCTCCCGCGAGAACTAAGCAGTGTTCTCGCGATAACTGTTTACATCCCCCCCGCGGCCGATGCTACCGCAGCTACAGATCTGATCCACACTGTCGTCTCTCAGCTACAGACCCGGCACCCCCAAGCCCTCATCCTCATCTCTGGGGACTTCAACCATGCCTCCTTGTCCTCTGCTCTCCCCACCTTTACTCAGTATGTGAAATGCCACACCAGGGACAATAAAACGTTGGACCTATTGTATGCAAACATCAAGAAAGCATACACCTCATCCCCCCTCCCCCCGCTGGGTCGCTCAGATCACAACCTTGTCCACCTCATCTCAGACTACACCCCCATGGTGGCCAGACAGCCACCTGAGAAGAAGTCTGTGAAGGAGTGGTCTGAGGAGACCAGTGCGAGGCTCAGGGACTGTTTTGAAACAACGGACTGGGAAGCACTCTGCAGCCCCCACGGTGACGACATTGACAGTATGACCCACTGCATTACGGACTATATCAATTTCTGTGTGGAGAACACTGTGCCCTCCAAGCTGGTACGGTGTTTTCCCAACAACAAACCCTGGGTGACCTCCGAGATAAAGGCCCTGCTGAACGAGAAGAAGAGGGTCTTTAGATCGGGGGATAAAGAGGAGCTGCGCAGAGTCCAGAAGGAACTCCGGCTGAAGATCAGGAGGGGGAAGACCTGCTACAGGAGGAAGCGGCTGGAGCAGAACAACACCAGGGACGTCTGGAGAGGACTACAGAACATCTCGGGCCATGGGAGAGGTGTGGGGAGACACCAAGCCAGCGGTGACAAGGGCTGGGCAGATGAACTGAATCTGTTTTTCAACAGATTTGATTCTGCCCCCCCTCCACCCCTCACCCACCCTGCCTCCTCTTCACACCTCCTCAGACCAGCTTCTCCTCCCCCTCCCCCTACCACCAGACTCAGCCTGCCCTCTTCAACACCTGACCTGCACCAGCCCACTCCCTCCTCCTCTCACCAGTTCACCACCCCCATCTCAGCCCCCCTGAGACTCTTGTCACCTTCCACCCCCGTACCCTCCTCCACCCATGTCTCCCTAACAGCTGACCAGGTGAGGTGGGAACTAAAGAAGATCAAGGCAAAGAAGGCCTCTGGCCCGGACGGCATCAGTCCCAGACTGCTGAAGGACTGTGCAGACCAGCTCTGTGGGGTGGTCATGCATTTGTTCAACCTGAGCCTGAGTCTGGAGAAAGTCCCGGTCCTGTGGAAGACTTCCTGTGTGGTCCCGGTACCAAAGACTGCGCACCCCAGGGAGCCTAACCACTTCAGACCCGTTGCCCTGACTTCCCACCTCATGAAGACCTTGGAGAGGATTATACTGAGACATCTGAGACCCCTGGTGAGCACACTGATGGACCCCCTGCAGTTTGCTTACCGGCCCGGTATAGGGGTGGACGATGCAGTGATCTACCTGATGCACAGATCACTGTCGCATCTGGAGAACACAGGGAGCACTGTGAGGGTCATCTTCTTTGACTTCTCCAGTGCTTTCAACACCATCCAACCATCACTGCTGAGGATGAAGATGGAGGGAGCGGGAGTGGACCAACAACTTGCTGCATGGACAACAGACTACCTCACCAACAGACCGCAGTATGTGAGGCTACAGCACTGTGTGTCTGATGTGGTGCTGTGCAGCACAGGTGCCCCTCAGGGTACGGTGCTCTCTCCCTTCCTTTTCACCTTCTATACCTCAGACTTTACACACAACTCCACAAACTGTCACATCCAGAAGTTTTCCGATGACACAGCCATTGTTGGTTGTGTCTCGGAGGGGAACGATCTGGAGTACAGGACGGTCATCAAGGACTTCGTCAGCTGGTGTGAGACCAACCAGCTCCAGCTGAACACCAGCAAGACGAAGGAGATGGTGATCGACTTCCGGAGGAAAAAGACAGTCTTTACTCCGTTGAACATCCAGGGTTTGGACATTGAGGTAGTGGAAAACTACAAATTCCTGGGTGTTCACCTAAACAACAGACTGGACTGGGCTGACAACACCCACGCCCTGTACAAGAAGGGCCAGAGTCGCCTCTACCTTCTGAGGAGACTGAGGTCCTTCGGTGTCTGCAGGGTCCTTCTCAAGACCTTTTACGACTCTGTGGTGGCTTCCGCTATTTTTTACGCGGTGGTCTGCTGGAGAGGGGGCTGCACGGACAGGGACAGGAACAGACTGAACAAACTGATCAGAAGAGCGAGCTCTGTCCTGAACTGTCCGCTGGACTCCATAGAGGAGGTGGGTGAGAGGAGGATGTTAGCCAAGCTGGCATCCATCATGAACAACCCCTCTCACCCCCTGCATGTCACTGTGGGGTCTCTGAGCAGCTCCTTTAGCAGCAGACTGTTACACCCACGGTGTAAGAAGGAACGCTTCCGCAGGTCATTCATTCCAGCTGCCATAAGACTGTTCAACACCTGCACAATCTGAACATTTTTGCATATAATTTGCACTCTGCACATTCTCCACTTAATTTGCACTAAGTTGTATATAGTATATTATTATTATTATTTTGTATATTTTGTATATTGTTAAATGTCTTTTTCTTAGATTGTTTTTTATCTTATCTCAATATTGTGTGATTTTCTGCGGCTGTAACAAAGAAATTTCCCCGCTGTGGGATAAATAAAGTCAAATCTGAATCTGAACACAACACAAGTGCTGTCATACAATCACACAAAACACACAAATCTACTAAATGTCAAAAATGTATGAAATCAAATCACAGCATGGATTTTTCTCTGCTGTTCTAAAGTTCTTGATTTCTCAATGTGGGAATCTGGAGGGATTAAAGACCATTTTATCTATTGTCAGTATTTAAAAAGGCACCAAATGTGTTGAAAAAATTGAATGAACCCATCCAAAAATGCACGACTATCCACCTTTATTTTTTGCACCCAGTCTGAGCCAGACTGTCCGGTCTCTGGTCAGTACAGGCAGCATGTGACATTTGATGTGTCGTGTTAAATGGAGGGAAACGTCCACCCAGCTGAGACAAAACACCACAGAGCCAGACACATCCTGGTCCTCCTCCCACCCTCCTCAGTATTCTGTCGCTCAGCTCATTTAGAGAGACTGATGTTCATCACTTTGCTTTGGGTGCAGAAGAGGACGAGTCTCGCTCCAGCAGTGATTTAACCAGAGCAATAAAATAAAGCAGACAGAGGATCGGCTCTGACAGCAGCCAACTCCGAAGGTTGGGCTGAGTGAGAGAAGAGCTGCATGTGTTTATTTATACAGCAACAAGACAATACAAAAGGCTTCATATAAAACAGTTAAAGAACAGTTAAATACAAGACAATCCAGACAATTAAAAAGCCAAGTGAGCAGTGAGTTTTCTGTGAAGAAGTGCTGCGAAGACCACAACACAACACATTAAGAAAAAGAGATGGAAAGACCTCAACACAACACATTAAAAGAGACACAAAGACCTCAACACAACACACTAAAAGAGACGCAAAGACCTCAACACAACACATTAAGAAAAAGTGATGGAAAGACCTCAACACAACACATTAAAAGAGACACAAAGACCTCAACACAACACACTAAAAGAGACGCAAAGACCTCAACACAACACACTAAAAGAGACGCAAAGACCTCAACACATTAAGAAAATGTGCTGCAAAGACCACAACAAATTAAGAAAAAGAGATACTTAGACCAAAACACAACACACTAAAAGAGACGCAAAGACCTCAACACAACACATTAAGAAAAAGAGATGCAAAGACCTCAACACAACACATTAAAAGAGACACAAAGACCTCAACACGATGAGAAAGAGATGCAAAGACCTCAACACAACACATTAAGAAAAAGAGATGCAAAGACCTCAACACAATACATTAAAAGAGACACAAAGACCTCAACACATTAAGAAAATGTGCTGCAAAGACCACAACACAACAAATTGAGAAAAAGAGATACTTAGACCAAAACACAACACTAAAAGAGACGCAAAGACCTGACGGCTTGTTGTTGCCGTTTTTGACTCACATCGCTGTGAAGGTTCTCTCTTCCCGTCAGTGGTGTGAGATATGAGATATAAAAAATATATATATGATATAGCCAGCTAATATAGCTGACTCACTCCATATACATTCTGTTTTCAAAATAAACCGTATGTATTTATTTCATCACGTGATTTGAATTGGCAGGCTAATTACAAGCTAAAGGCTAACGCTAGTTTAACAGCAGATATCTGCAATAAGCTAATATCTGAATCATGTGATCACAATGTTAAAATTAATCAAAAACCCTTTTTTTTAATCTTATTTTCCAACACCACTGACGGGAACAGAGAACCTTACTAGTGATGTGAGTTCAAATCTGCAACAACAACAACAAGCGTGTCCAGACGTGTGCATCACTTTTAAATGTCCTCAAGAAACAACAACAAAAAAAGTGTCCCCTGGAAACACTTCTATTGTGTTGCAGCACTTTTTCTTAATGTGTTGCACCAGCGGATTACTTCTACATGATGTTACGATGTAAAAACAAAGCAACGTTGAGCTGTTGTCAACTTCCCTCTGAAGTTCTGGCTTGTAACTCTGCTAGTTTGTGTTTGATGATGATAGACCAAGTACAACCGGAAATAAGGTCAATTATATTTAGTAAAAAAATATAGAACTAGCAGGTATCCTCATTTTACCTCTTTTATGTAATATTTTCAACCTGTGTTCACATTTGCAACAGTTAAAATTCTTCACAGAGCACGATTGTGTTTTGAAATTTAAAAAACCCATAATTTTCTAAATCAGACTTTAGTTTCTTTTGGGGCTAAAATGTTGATCCAGTAAGTCAAAATGAATAAATAATTATCAGGTCATATAGGTGAGGTTGTGCTGAAAACAATGATACCAAGACGGCATGGTAAACGTTTTTTAAGTGGAAAAATTATTTAAATTTGTATTTAAAAAACAGAGAAAATAGCCTAAAACTCCAAAGGGTTAATGTGTTGTGTTGAGGTCTTTGCAGCACGTTTTCTAAATGCTGTGCTTATGTTTTCTTAATGTTTATGTTAATGTATTTCTTAATTTGCTTGTGTTTTGTGTATTTGCATGTGTTTTCTTAACTTGCAGTGCTGTGAGCTCTCAGGGCCACCATAGAAAAGGAAATAGCAATTAAAAAATGTAAAAAAGTATTTTAACAAAAGGATAATAACAACAGTCAGCTGTTGACGATGCACCATTGCACTGAGAACATTTTACATGTTAAACAAGTTTAAAAAATGGCCTGAGTGAAATATTGTTATAGTTATAGTGCAGTGTGTGTGTGTGTGTGTGTGTGTGTGGTCTACTGGGAGCAGATAACTTTGCAGAGTCATAATACATTTAAATCTGGTTACCGTCTTTACCTTCAGTCCCTGTAACTGAGTAGTTGTGTCTGGACTCCAGCTGTAGCTCTATCAGACGGCTCAGTGTGAAAGCATTCTGGTCCATTCTTCTCTTTAAAGCACAAACACTGGAGAGTCCCAGAGGAAACAAGCCTCCACCCCGGCCACAGCTTGGGCTGAGCTTGATCTCCTCCAAACAGGAGCAGCGTAGCGTGAAATGCTTCCATTACTGTGGAGGGAGGACGCTCTGTGGCTCAGTGGGACCTGAACACCTCCCAACAAATAAAAAACAACAACAAAGAGGTCTTAGTTTACAAGACACAAAGAAACAGGAGGAAACTACTTTTTACTGTCAAAAAACTCACATTAAACACCTTAAATTATCTTTAATCTGATATTTAAAATCACAGGTTGGAGGTCATCCACACAGTGCTCGAAGATGAGAAACAGACAGGAGAGGCTGTTTACACAGAGCAGAGAGGAGAGGACAGGAGAGGCTGTTTACACAGAGCAGAGAGGAGAGGACAGGAGAGGCTGTTTACACAGAGCAGAGAGGAGAGGACAGGAGAGGCTGTTTACACAGAGCAGAGAGGAGAGGACAGGAGAGGCTGTTTACACAGAGCTGAGAGGAGAGGACAGGAGAGGCTGTTTACACAGAGCTGAGAGGAGAGGACAGGAGAGGCTGTTTACACAGAGCAGAGAGGAGAGGACAGGAGAGGCTGTTTACACAGAGCAGAGAGGAGAGGACAGGAGAGGCTGTTTACACAGAGCTGAGAGGAGAGGACAGGAGAGGCTGTTTACACAGAGCCGAGGGGAGAGGACAGGAGAGGCTGTTTACACAGAGCCGAGAGGAGAGGACAGGAGAGGCTGTTTACACAGAGCAGAGAGGAGAGGACAGGAGAGGCTGTTTACACAGAGCAGAGAGGAGAGGACAGGAGAGGCTGTTTACACAGAGCAGAGAGGAGAGGACAGGAGAGACTGTTTACACAGAGCAGAGAGGAGAGGACAGGAAACATGACAATACTTCAATATGTGGAGAAAACTGTTTTTTTTTTAATCTTTTTGTGTCTTTTACGTCTTTCATTGGTCATTTTGTGTCTTTTACATATTTTTCAGGTCATTTTGTGTCTTGTATGTCTTTCATTGGTCATTTTGTGTCTTTTTTACAACGTCTTTTCTGGTCATTTCGTGTCTTTTTTGTTTCCTTTACGTCTTTCTTTGGTCATTTTGTTTCTATAATAACAATAATATTAATAATAACAATAATAATATAATTTTCCTTCCAGACAGTGAATGCTAATGCCTTTCCTCTAAATCTGTCTTTGCCTCTCCAGATCCTCATGTCCTTCAGTGTATTGGTGTACACCCCGTGGTGTTTCCTGATGACGTCATCCACCCTCCCTCAGCTCTTATCTGCTGCCTGTAGATGGAAGAGGAGCTTCAGTGTGTAATCTGATGAGATGTTCCTTGTTGTTCTGCTCTGCTGCTCCTCTTATAATAGACTTCATGTTCTCTTCTATGTATCGTCACACTGAGCGCCTCAACACTCAGTAATAACTACTGCTTCAATGTTACACCGATCAAACCAACATAAAGCATAAACCATATACCCCAATGAGAAGCCGGCTGTGGATGGTCACAGTGCAGTCAGAGTAAAACTGGAGGTGAGTTTCTATATTTAGAGGGGAAGGAGTTCAGTAACAATAAAAACAGAGCTGATTGAGGAGGAAAAGCTGCAGTTTCTGTGGTTTTCGGCTCCAAAACCACTGAGTTAGGTTTAGGACAGAAACCTTCTGGTTGGGCACTAAAAGACAGTTTAAAGAGGAAATAAATGATGGAAATGCTGGAAGTGAAGGGGTTAGGAGGGTGAGGTGAGACACGGAAGTTACAGAAAAAAACAGAAGTTACATAAAATGTCATTAACTAGTTAATTTGTGTCTTGGTCTGGTAAATATGTGTGCATTTTTTATGTCATTTTATTTGGTCAATTTGTGTAATTTTTGGTCATTTATGTCATTTTTTGGCCATTTTGTGTTTTTTTAGTCATTTTGTGTCTTTTTTTGTCATTTATGTCGTTTTTTTAGTCATTTTGTATCTTTTTTTAGGTAATTTTGTGTTTTTTGTCATTTATGTCAATTTTTCGTAATTTTGTGTCTTTTATGGTAATTTTTTGTCTGTTTTGGCCATTTTGCGTATTTTTTGTCATTTTGTGTCTTTATTGTCATTTATGTCATTTTTTGGTAATTTTGTGTCTTATATGGTAATTTTGTATCTTTTTTAGGTAATTTTGTGTCTGTTTTTGGTCATTTGTTTAATTTTTTTGGTAATGTTGTGTCTTTTTGCCATTTATGTCATTTTTTTGGTATTTTTTTGTCTTTTATCTTAATTTTGTATCTTTTTTAGGTAATTCTGTTTCTGTTTTGGGGCATTTATGCCATTTTTTTGGTCATGTGGCTAGGTTTAGGACTGAAACCTTGCTGGTTGGGCTCTAAAAGACAGTTTAAAGATGAAATAAATGGTGGAAGTGAAGGGGTTAGGAGGACGACAGAGTGAGGGGAACTCACACCTGCAAATCAGGTCTGAGTGTGATCAGCTCAGTCAGTGTCAGGTGTGTGTGTGTGTGTGTGTGTGTGTGTGTGTGTGTGTGTGTGTGTGCTGTATATATTGTGTAGCTGGTTCAGTTCTCTGTCTCACCTTCAGAAGCAGTGAGAGCTTCCAGTGATTATAATTTCTAGTGATTTGTGGAGTATTTCAGTGTGTTATTATCATTATTAAACCAGCTCCTTCAGTTATTTAAAGGCTTCCTTCCCAGCCTTTTAGATTTTCTGTATTATCTCTCTATCTTCTGCTCCCTCACTCAGTTTTCAGTCAGCTGCTCTGTAGATTCTCCTTCCTCTTTATCCAAACCTTTTATTAAACAAGCTTCTTATTTCTCTTCATAACATATTTCACCTTCTCAGAGTTTTGGATGCAGGACTTTTACTTGTAGTGGAGTATTTTCACAGAGTGTATTAGTACTTTTACTGCAGTAAATAAGGGATCTGAATACTTCTTCCACCTCTGACAATAACCAAAGAGTTCTGAGATTGTTATGAACGTGGGAGTTTTTATGGCTTCCCATCCAAAATGTTAAGTTCTGCAAATATTCATGAATAAATAGACTGATTATATTTAACTTGGGAACCTGAAATGATGATTATGAGTTTCACCCGAGGAGTGGACAGTCTCTAAAAAGTTGCACTACCATGTTGCACTTTTTGTTGCAGGGGCTTTTATTTTGGTAACATAAATGTGTCTGTTCTCCTGCACATGGAGGCTTCTCTTCTCTAGTTCCTCCCTCCAATCAACACCTCCGTCCTGCTGTCTGCAGTGTGAACTCTCCTCTCTGAGCACGTTATTGTCTCGTCCTCTCGGTTTATAGTCATTCTGTGTCATTTTTGTCATTTATGTCATTTTTTTTGGTAATTTTGTGTCTTATAGTAATTGTGTATCTGTTTGTACGGTTATTTTGTGTCTGTTTTCGGTCATTTATGTCATTTTTTTGGTTATTTTGTGTCTTCTTTGTCATTTATGTCAATTTTTGGTAATTTTGTGGTAATTTTGAGGGTTTTTTTGGTGATTTTGTCATTTATGTCATTTTTTGGACATTTTGTGTTTTTTTGGTGATTTTGTGTCTTTTTTGGCCATTTTGTGTGTTTTTTGGCCATTTTGTGTTTTTTGGTGATTTTGTGTCTTTTTTAAATCATTTTGTATCTTTTTCGCCATTGTTTTAGTCATTTTGTGCCTTTTTGTCATTTTATGTTTTTTTTTGGTGATTTTGTGTCTTTTTTGTCATTTATTTCATTTTTTGGTAATTTTGTGTCTATTGTGGTAATTTTGTGGTTTGTGTGTCTGTTTTCGGTCATTTATGTGATTTTTTGGTAATGTTGTGTCTTTTTGAAATCATTTTGTGTCTTTTTTTGCCATTTTTTTAGTCATTTTGTGCCTTTTTTGTCATTTATGTCAATTTTTGGTAATTGTTTCTCTATTGTGGTAATTTTGTGGGGTTTTTTTGGTCTTTTGTCATTTATATCATTTTTTGGGGTAATTTTGTGTCTTTTTTGGACATTTTGTGGGGTTTTTTGGTGATT